>NW_027185715.1:7521539-7559406 GCF_028583685.1 Petaurus breviceps papuanus | reverse complement strand
GGAAGGGAAGGGAAGGGAAGGGAAGGGAAAGGAAAGGAAAGGAAAGGAAAGGAAAGGAAAGGAAAGGAAAGGAAAGGAAAGGAAAGGAAAGGAAAGGAAAGGAAAGGAAAGGAAAGGAAAGGAAAGGAAAGGAAAGGAAAGGAAAGGAAAGGAAAGATGTGTGAATATGTTGGAATATTATTAGAAGTAAGAAATTGTGAATAAGAGAAATTCATAAATTGGGAATAGGTGCTATAATTGATGCAGCATAAAATTAGCAAAAATGAAAGAACTGGCTTTAATATAAATGAAATTGATTGGCTTTAATATAAATGAAAAGATTTTTAAAACCAGTAAAAATTCTGGGAAACAATGAAATATACTCTTTACTCATGGTAAAGAGGTAGAAGACTACAAGGAGAGGATGTTGTGTATGTTATCCAATGTGATCCTTATATCAGATATTTTTGCTTAATTGTTTTCTTTCACATAAGATAGAGTTCAATCTGGAAGAGTAGGGCTTTTTTTTTCTTCCCAGTAATAATTATGATGTAAAGAGAAAAGTCATCAACAAAATGAACTTCGTGTAGAAAAAAAGAACACCTGTTAATAACCATATAATCTACCCCTTATTATAACAAGTCATAATTGTGTATGATTACATTTAGTTCCAACAAGGAGTCTACTGAAAGAGGATAATGAATAATAATCAGCTTGCCTTTGAAATCCTGGGGTGGTTTTCCTATTCTCCACCAACCTGTCTAAAAATAAATTGCAGATCTGAGCACTTGGGAGATATCATCTAAGGAAAAAACAGGTAACAAACACTGTATTTTGGCAATAGACTTCTACTGAAAATAAAGCTGTCATGGTCTTATATGAAAAATATAGAAACTATAAACTTCAATAGGATTCTCAGAAATCAACCTCTTACTGCCCTATATTTTAATCAGAAACGCTAGCTACTGTGGCTTGCCTTAATGGATAACTAGTGCATTATTTTTAAGAAAAGCCACAGGTACATGTGTATTTGATGTATTACATCTTTTTTCCTATAGACTAAATTACAAGACATAACTAAAACAGCATCTTAAGCCATTTTCAAAGAAAAAAATTACACCACATATTTTGGGTAACAACACAGCATTCTCCTTGCCGGGGGAAGTGGACCTAGAAGGACAGGGCTAAATGTGCTCAAACTGTTTCCTTAGAAAATAGCAAATTAAATATCATAAACCAATGGAGGTAGCAGAACTTGCCATGGCATTTTATTTAGAAACTCATTAAATAATTATTCCAGGAATAATGTTAATGTAAAAATTTTCCTGGGTAGAAACAGTAAGAGGCAACTGGGAGGTGGCACGATGGATGGAACACTGAATTTAAGAGTCAGGAAGACCTGACCAGCCTAAGACATTAACTAGTAGTGTGACCCTAGGCAAGTCACTTAACCACTCTCTGCTTCCATTTCCTCATCTATAAAATGGAGATAATAATAGTATCCACCTCCCATGGTGGTTGTGAGGATAAAATGAGGTAATATTTGTAAAAGTATTTTATTAACCTTGAAGACTTCTATGAAAGCTAGCTATTATTAGAGACAGAAATATTGTTAGAATAAAAGAAGAGAAAGCATATACCACAAATGTATATCCAAGAAGGGGAGTCAATTTTATATCACAATTTTATTCACTTTTTCTGAATAGTTCACAACATTAATCTACTGGGGATAATCTAGTTAGAATATCTGAAAGTTCATTTATTTTCACCTATTGATATGCATGTGTTACACTTGTATATAATACAGAATTTCCAGTGTTGGTTTCAAGAGGAGCCAAAGGAAGCTATGTGGAGAAGCATGATGTGGAATTAAGATCAAATGGGGGCCAAACACTTAGCCTACAAAAGAACAAAGTCTTCGCTTTGCGCTGTTCCCAAAAAAGGGATGATCCTGCAGAAGATGTTCTGCCTTTCCAACCCACATGCCTTTCTGCCCAGGTCTGTACAGCTTATGGGAAAAGGCATTCAGAGTCAGCTAGCTGGTTCTAGTAACAACACCTAATTAAAATGGAGGCAGACACACATCTCTTTCCCTGGAAATGTTGATGGTGTGCAATATTCTTCAGTACGATGCTATAAGTCTACGTCTCCAATTTCGCTTCCAATAATTGTTACATTTTACCTCTCCTGCACAATAAAACAGCAGAGGTAATGAATTGGTCTTGGAATAGCATTGCATATAGTGAATTATCAAAGCACTCCAGGGTGCACATCCATCATGGAACCCAATTTATGTCTAATTGGCCATGTCAATGAGTTGTAAAAATAAAAAGATTTCCCTGCTTCTCCAGCATATTGATGCCTCATGCCAGCTGCTTGAATGAGCTTGCCCACACAGTTGTTTTCAATAGACCCACATCTGTACAGTCTTCATGTTTGTTTACAAAATAAAAGTACTGAAATCCCACCCTTCTTTTCATTCCCACCTACAGGATCATGTTGCAGAAATTGGTACAGAATAGGAATGCAATGTCCATTCTCCTCTGCTTCCATGTTACAAGTGGAATATAGTAAATGAAGTATAAAATTATACATTCTGTAATAACTTAGAAAACAAGTTCATAGATGTTTAAGGCTTTTTTAAATATTTAGAATACGTTTTACAGAACAGCAAATAACAAATTGAAAAGCTAGCCACTAAAATGTGGGGGGAAATGCTGGCCTAGGAAATGGTTTGAATTGGATAACTGTAAGCAAATATTTGTAAATTGGAGACTAGGAAAAGTGAACCCTTTCCTCTATCAACAGAAGGATTTAGCAGACAAATACATAAGCATCCAGATCACCATTGTGTTCAAGTCAGAGACAGTCTTTTGAAAAAGAAAAGGAGAAAAGAGAGAAAGGAAAAGGAAAAGGAGTTTAAAATGAAGAGCATCTAAGTTCAGCATTATAAAACTGGCATGCATCCCTGGCAATTTTCAAAAATCAAGATTACTTAATATCAGTGACTGCTTATTTCTGATTGGTGTAAATGGGGGGAAGAATGGTACATTAAGGAACCAAAGCACATAACACAGCTTGGGAAAGGAAAAAAAATGTAAAAGGAAATGTTCTAAAGGTACAAAATACCTTATGGTGAAAATGGTACTCCAGCTCTGACCACTACTTACTTAATTGACAAGGAGTTAGAGGAGTCCATTTGCCTCAGGGAAGGAAAGATGTCAGCTTGTCTACACATTTTTATATGATTGATGTATCAGATAACTATTACTTGCCAACAATCATCATTAACAATAGATATATATATATATATTTCCATTCCTATAACAAAAGCAACTTTAAGATGTTAAAATACATAGGCTTTGAGAGCTCCAAGATTAGAATACAAATCAAAAAGTTCAAAGGTATGCCATGCCAGAGGACAAGTTCTACAGAAGAAATATCATTAAAGCTGTGTGCAGTCCTGCCAGCCAGTGAAACACAGGGCCTGGGAACGTAGACCAGCCAGTGTTTTGTAGATCACTTTCAGAAACTAGAAAGGCAATCACATCTGGAGCCAAGTACCCATGAGTTTAGTGTCTCCTCCATCATCTTCGAGCATACCAACTTCTTCGACTACAACTTTAAATTCTTCTAGCATGTGCAATTTACAAGTGTGAAGAGTCTAACCTCATTGAGAACTTTACAACCCACAGAAGTTCATGGTTGACTTTGTAGAAGTTGTGATCTCAAAGGGCTGTTAATTGCAAGCCAAGAATCCCATTGGGAAGAATGTGAGGGTACCAAAGGGTGCACTCCCCACTGTATAAAAAGTTTCCTTCTGGTTGATACCAGTAATTCATTCCAGACATGGGTATGTTTAATGTTCTCAGCCTTAGGCTTGATTTGTCCTTAGCTAATGGGTTACCTGCAAAGGAAAAAGAAAACATGATCAGCATTTCATCAGCAAGCAATAGCCTTTAAGAAACTGAACACAATATAATAAAGCCAGTATTATTAGGATACAACAGGGACAGAGATTATGTATGGACATGGGTTTCAAAGTTCTGAAATTTTCTCTTTCAAATCAGTTCCATTGGCCTAAAAGATATGGAACCATCCAGTGAAAACTCCCTCTTCAAGATATTTATTTCACATTGTAACGCAGCTATCTACAGAGACAAAGGAGCTTTCCCAGTCATTCAGATGACCCCAATTTGGCCTGAATGATTAGACTTTGCTGTCCTAACATCAATAGAATCCACTAGGTGGTTTTGCAACCCTCTTTCACTATCATGTCATACTAAAGATGGGTATGGGATAAAGAAATTCACAATGGATCTAAAGGCATTGTTTTTCACAATATGACTTTTATCTAGACATATATTCTCTTTTTTGGGGGGAAGGCTCCTAAATTTTTCTCCACTGTTGCCAACAAAGGAAAAAACTCTGAACTACCACTCTATTTTTGCCTGCTCCCTAACAGGATTTAAAAGAGGGAGCAGTTCAAACTATGGCACTCCTTCTTTCATTCTTGAAGTGTTTTTACCTTCTATAGTACCCTATCTGGTCCTAACTGTATTTTTAAATTTGTTAATAATTCAAAAAGATGAACAGCAGAATTTTAGAAGAAAAAGATTTATGCACAGGAGTGAATGCTTACCCCAGTATCCAGAGTTTTTCATAAGCTTGAGTAGAGATATTCAAGCAAATTCAAAACACATGAACTACATAGAGGAAATTAGAAGGCATATTTCACAGACTACCTATACCTATATAGATGTTAAATGATGAAGATATTGGGAGGGGGTAGGGATTAAAACTGAAGCATATGCATATCATATATGTGTGTGTATATACACACATACTACTGTATGTATACCACATATATTACGCATTGGAGAAATATTTCTGATGTGTCTACATCTACGATTAGCACTTTCATCCTTTTTTTTATTATGGCAGAGAGGAACAAGACGTTGTAGAAGGAATGAGAGAACAAACAAGAAGCTATGAAGAGAATTCTATCTTTAGAATTAGAAGACCTAGACTTCAAGCTTGGTTTCCTCATTTAGTAATTGTGTGACCTTGGATAAGTCCCTTCCTCTTTCTAGGACTCAGTTTCCTCATCTGTAAACAAAAGATATTAGACCAGCTGGTCCTTAAGATCCCTGCCAACTCTGACATTCTGATTCCATACCACATGAAATTTGATAATTATAACTAAATAGGATGTCTGGTTCTCTTTTTTTTATTTTGGAGGTGAATCAATTTCCTTTAGGATTAAAACTTTGTCATTAGCAAAAATGTTTGCTAATGCACAGAACAGAAATATTAATAAAAAGTAATAACAAAAGGTATAGTCTAAAATTTTGAATTTTCCAATGCTAATCTAAAGTAATCCTTAAAAAGAAAGAAATGAAACTGTGATTTATATTTTACCAATGTAGTTGGTTATAAAACAAGGTCAACTTATTTTTAGTCTTTAGAAAGAAAGCTGCTATTAACATATTAAAAAATGTCTTCCCAATATTTCTGCAGTGACAATGAGATCACAGAAACACTCGCATACCAAGAATTGAAAAGGGATGTCTGAAGGAAAAGTCATATACAATATTGACATTCAGAAACATTTGCTGAAAAAGTATGGTGGCTCACTTGTTTATATCAGTTGTATTGAGATAGAAGAGTGACAGTTAAAGGACAGAGAGGAGAAATGTCAATCCCCTACAGCGACATTTGGAATTGTTTATTTGTTCTCCAGCTCTTTGTGTTGTTTCAACAAGATGACCCATATTCCTTACTCTGTCCCTTAACACTATGTATTGTCATGCTATACAATTGTGATGAAATTGCTCCTAGGTGGATCTCAATAGTACTTTCAAGGATTGAATTTGAAGATTCACATATTTCGACAAGAGAGTTTTAAGAGGCTACTGATGGTTGCTGACCTCTGATATAAATCTAAAGTTGTTTCTTTCTGATTGAACCTCTTTGCAGGAAATATTCAGTGTAATTGCTCAGATTTCCAGAACTACTTTTTCAGAACATTCTTCTTTAATTTAGGGGAAAATTAGAAGATGTTAGAAAGGGGTACCATCCCCAAATCAGGCTTGTAAGTGATGTTGGAACTAAAAGAAAGGAGAAATGCAATCATTTAGCCATCCTATTTAGGGGGGGGAAACATAATAGGATGAATATGGACCTTCCTGAGAAAAGTATGATGGTACTTCTAGGCATTCTTATAATGGCAAATATGTATACTGCATACTTTGTTCAGACCTCCATCTTTGATGGAGAGTAGCACCCTGTTGTTTATGAAAAGCCAAATTGTGCCTCCCTCAGTTATCAATTTATTTGGTTTTTCCTTAATATAATACTCAAAGAATGTGACTTACCCATTTAAAGCACAGAATTTTAGGTTAGGTAATCAATAAAGAAAAATATGCTTCATTTTATCTTTAGTATCAAATATTTTATTTACATCATTCCATAACATTCTGTGCTTCTGCCTTGGGAGCAGAAGAAAGCGGTAATTGACATTATACTCTCTATTCCTCTTCCAAGTGGATACAATTTATCTGCTTAATCAAAGACTCTCTAGCATATTAGATGTGGTAAGAGTAAGACAGAGACTGATCATTCTTAGTGTGAGTGAAAGTGAATATGTTTTTCACATATTTTTTAAAATAATAATCTAACTTGACATGAGGAAGAGAAGTCTATTTTTTAAAAACATGATTTACTAAATGGAATGAGAATCAAAAAGAATAGATAAGAAACACACTAATAAATATATTTTAAAGAGACACATGGAACAGAGATAAATACCAAGTAATGGGTCTCCATTTTCAATCCAGTATAAGTAAATCATGCATCTATCAGCAAAATCCCTAGATAGAACTTTCAGATTCAGAGCCTTGGTAATTCTATAACAAAACAGTTCTTCTAACATAGCAAAGATTATTCTGGATAATGGAGAGACAAAAGTAGCATATTGTATGGAGGATAAGCCTTGTAGTCAAGATCTATCTGGGTTAAAGCTCTATCTCTATTGCATGCTAACTTTCTAACCATGGACATGGAATTTAACCTTTCAGTTCCTTAGATTCTAAATTACAGATGAGTTGCTACTCTGCATTGGTCAAAGGACTTTTCTATATCAATGAAATCACTAATCCAGACCAAAAAACTCACAAATTAAACATTTTGATATGTGCACTCAATATAGTACTTAACATTTCAAAAAATGCATTAAATATAAGTATTAGTACATCATACTGGATCTAGAACTGGCCTTGGTGTAAAAAAAGATATAGTTTCAAGTCCTGCTTCTGGCATTTATTAACTATGTAACCATGGACAAGTCATAGGAACTCTCAATGCCTCAGAAAACTAAGGATTCAAGTTACAGATGAGCTACTGCTCTTGTGTTAATGGAGGGAATTTTCCACATCAGGAATTTCTCCAAATTTCTAATACTTCCCTCCCCCCCGAAAAAAATGTAGGTGTTAATTATACTTAGCTCTTCTACTTTATTACAAGAGACCTCTCATGAAGTGGGAGTAAATTGTGCATAATATAAAAACAAATCACATCAGTAAAACTTTACAAAAAGAAATTAATAAATTTAGGTGTATGATTAATTTTACTTAACACTTTTACTTTGTTACAAGAGACTTCTCATGAAATGGTAGTGATCTATGAAGGTATGGAATGTAAAAAACAAAACATATCTATGAATTTTTTTTAAAGAAAAATTAATTAAATGTAGGGATTTCCTCTAGTACCTTTTCCTTATGTCTCTACTCATTCAACAAGAAGTAAAAGCTTTGTCCCAACTATTTATACAACAAGGAATTTGTTTGAATAAGCTTGAAGTCAGGGATTTTAAGAGAATAAAATTTAAATAGCTCCCTCATGTGTGTCAATATAAATTTGAGACCTCCTTCCAGGCTGGGTTGCTTGAATAATATTGAGACTATGAAACATTTTAAAATCACTACAACATAAAAGTAATATTTTAATATAAAAGGAGTGTTGTGTCACATTGCCATGGCTCAAAATCACTGACCTGATTTCCTAATCTCTTACCCTTCAAAACATCACTTTGGGCAGAAAACCAAATATTAGAAGTTTCACCTTCCATGAAGGATTTTCCTGGAAGTTTTCAGTAACTGAAAGCAGAAGGTTGCAATAAAATGGGATTCACAAAAAGAGAGAGAGAATAGCACTTGCTATCATGAATACAGACTGTCTTCTGGTTCTGAGGGCAAGAGATAAAATACTGCACTGCACGAGGGAGAGAAATGGCACTCAGATTGTTATTGTTATGCCTTGAGCTTCATACACTATAATCACCAGCTCAGTAAATTTCCCTTCCCCAAGGCAATATTTTACACAGCTGTTCTTTTTTGTGTAAATCTTCCTTGTGTGTGCTGCACATCAACCCTTCTGGTTTTTGAAAATGGTCTGCTGCAGAGAACATGCAAAAGGAAAAATAATAACGTTTGTTGCTCCAGACAAAAGCACAAAATGATACAGGGAATGACCTGCCAGGAAAAAAAGGAGCTAATCTGCTTGCTTTTTAAGAGCTGAATTAATGCTTTAAGGTTTCAAAAGGCATTCAATAAATTATTTATTCTAGCATGTTTTTTCAGAGCCCTGTAAAAATTAATATAATTTTTTTAAAAGTTTGATGAAAGCTCAAGTTCCATGGATCTTCTAACCAACTGAAATTGAGAAAACAAAGAGATAAATAGCAAAAATCCCATGAAAGAAATTCAAAATAAAATAAAACATAGAACTCAATGCAACTTTCATTTGGTTGTTTTTAAAGGTGTGCCCAGGCATAATTTTGTTTTAATATTCTCTCAATTTGTAGGTAAATTGAGGAGGGAAGGGAATCCCATTAGTAATTATTCCCACCTACCCCTTTCTAGATAACAATATAGTCTCTATAAAATGGGTGGAAACTCTAAAATATATCTTTATTAGTTCTACAATTCTCTTTCACTCTCAAACAATTCACTCCTGTTAAGAAGGGAAAACACTGAATCGTTAGTATATCTTTCCTCCCATTTCTTTGTAAATATTGAAGATTTCTGCATCAATTGGAAGATTAGATAATTTTAGATTCTTTCTATGAAAATATTTTTTCTTTCAAATAACAAAATAAAAAGTTTTATATTAGTACATTTTTGGGTGGCGGTAGTGTTTGTTTGTTTGTGTTTTTGTTTTTCCCCCAGAGGTGAATGGGACCTAAACCTATAATTTCATTGGTGTAGGAACTTCTGATGATTACATTTCCTCTACCAATGCAGATCAGCAACTGTTCTAACAATTTAAGAGTCTAAGAGCATTGCTTGGGATACTGAAAGCTTAAGTTTGTCCTAGTTTACACAGCCAGTACACGTCCGAGGCTGAATTTGAACCCAGGTTTTCCCTCAGGTTAAGGCTGATTGTCTTTCCACTACACTATGATGAATCTTCCTTCTGCCAACAATAGCATTGTTGATAATATTTATATTATAACACCATTATATTATTAGGTACTCTAAATTTCTCATTGTTTTATGATAACGATAGCATTTCATGACTATATATTTATCAGCAAACAGCTAACTATTCTTGCTTAGTATACAACTCTACACTTCCAAAAGTTCTCCTCTGTGTCCTTTCCCATTAGCTTGTGAACTCCTTAGAAGGTGGGAATTTCTTTGTATCGCTAGCACTTACCATAGTGCCATAAGTGTTTAGTAAATACTTGTTGACTGTCTCTTTTTTGTTCTATTCTATTTATTCTTAGTTTAGGAATCCTAGACTCTAGGTGATGACTGCATAAGATTTGCTTTTTCCTTTCCCCCTTGTGCCCATCGACTGATTTCACTAGAAGGATTCCTCAGTTCTGCCCTTGTGCCTAACTGAGCTCTGTACACCACAGATGTCTAATAAATGTCTAGTAGTGCATTGATGCGCTGGTTTTCTTTCTGTGCCCTCCCCTCCCCTCATCTGGCAGCAATTCTATGAAGCAGCCTATTATTCTAAGTCTAGGAATCATAGACCTAGGTGATAACTGCACAGCTCTGCCTCACTCAAACCCAATTCACTTACAAGTCAAGACATCATCCTCCTGATTTCATTGGTCCTCCTTAGAATGAAGGACACACAACAATAAATCCAAGAACCAACTTTGTATCTCAGAGATAGGGTTTGGGAAATGACCTATAAATTTAACTGATATATGGAAATCTTGAATGAGGAGGCGTACTCTCCGAATGTGGTCCAGTCCCTTCTCTGCAACTCTAGTCTTAAAGAAGGATTCTTTTTTTTTTTTTTTTAAGCAATCGGGGTTAAGTAACTTGCTCAAGGTTACACGGCCAATTATTTTGTGTGGGTGCCAAGTATCTGAGGCAGGAACAGAGCCCGGGTCTCCAGACGCCGGAGCCGACGCTTTACTCACTGCACCACCTGGCCGCCCTAAAGAAGGATCCTTTACCTGATGTTTGTGAACTTGGGGTGGGAGGGAGGGATGTTATTGTTTTCATTTTTGTTTATATTTTGATAACTGTCTTTCAGAATGACTTTATTTTGTAATCCTAGGAATTTTATTTTGTATATTTAAAAACATTATTCTGAGAAAGGGTCCCTCTTCTTCTCCAGATTACCAAAGGACTCCATGACACAAAGAAAGTCAAGATTGCTGGCATTAGAAGGCTATTTAGAATATTGAAATGTTTAATGACCTATTCAGGGTCACTGGCAGGACTTGACCTCAGGCTGGCTTTAAGGTCAGTTCTTTATGCATTAAGCCATGCTACATCTCACTTAGAAATATAGTATAGGAAATCAGTAATGTACACACACTACTTTGGCACAAAAGTGGTAATTATGTCAATACCAACCAAAGTCATCGCAACTTTTGCTCATTTCCTTACTAATAGCTGCCTGGACGCTGGCTTTGTTTTTGCTATTTTCTACTCCCAAAATAAATGTATTCATTTCTAACCCCAAACTATTTAGGGGGAGGAAGGGGGAAAGGATAGAATAAGAGTGTGAGGAACTGAATCCTCCATTAATAAAAATAAGCAGAAAAGTGAAATATCTTCTGCATTGTGTAAATTTTCATCCCATCACATTGATCTGATGCACAAAAGAGAAATTATTTCCCCAATTTGGTCTTAAAACTCTGCTATGAGGACCACTAAGCAATTCCCACATTTTTAGGAATGTAAATTTTATTTGTACATATATACATTAGAGACAAGAAAGGGAATTATAGATAGTGGAATTGATTTAATAAGGAATCAGTTATATTTTCACTAAAATACCTATGAAATTTACATAAACCTTTCAACTTGAATTGTAGGTTCAATTTTCATTAGGGTAGCAAAGTGCCAAGGCATTTTTTCCAATATTGGTGTGGGACCCCTGTAAGATTTATCGATTGTTTGTTATCAATTACTGAACACCTCAGAGACAACTAACATTCCAAATGGGAGGAAATGAGTTCAAATAAATCTTTCAATACACAGTTCATCTGAAATATAGCTTTTACTTGAATAAGGGAGTGGGGGTAGAACCTGATACCTTCACTCTTCTTTTTTTTTTTTTTTTTTGCTTTTGGGAGGGCAATTGGGGTTAAGTGACTTGCTCAAAGTTACAAGGCTAGTAAGTGTGTCAAGTGTCTGAAGCCACATTTGAACTCAGGTCCTCCTGACTCTGGGGCCAGTGCTCTATTCACTGCACCACCTAGCTGCCCTAGCCTTCACTCTTCTTAGTGCTGGCTTGGATGAACTTGTTCACTTTTAGATTGATTGTTCTTTTAATGCTAATGTATTTTTTTTTCAACTGGATTTAAATGTACAGTGAATTAAACTCTTATTTTGCTTTCCGTGTACCAAAGGTACAGTTAAAGCATAATTATAGAAGATGACTTTGTCACTGAAGCTGCTGAAGGGAGAATGCTGTGAGGTTGGGACCAACTGTATATGAACTCAGTTATTTTATTTTAAGGCAATTTATAGGGTGAAATATTAACAACATGATATGAATATGTTAATTTAATTGGGTAAACTTCTAAGAACTTGACCTAGAAATCTTTGTGCACATGTAATTGTTGCTGTGTTAGAAGAAGAATTATGCCAGGAAAAGAAATGATGAAATAATAACTTTATGAATAAGCATATACCTATTTCTATTGCAAAACAAAAATATTTTGATCTTCAAGATAACAGAAGTATTTCCAGACAAACCAGGAAAGTACTGGTTTTCATCCCATAATTTTGTTTCCCCATCCAAAACAACTAAAGGCACAGGTTCAAATGGCCATTTATTTTAACAACTGGGACCACAAAGGGCACTTTTTTTTAATTCTTTAATTAAGATTTCCACTAAATAACATTCTAATCATTCCCACATCTTCCTTGAAAATATTCAGTGCACAAATGGCCTTTGGCTGTTGGAAGAATTTTTGCTGCTAATAATTATGAATGTGGTGCTAGGGTTATAGAATCATACACTTTTGATCCAGGAGGGAACTTAGAGGTCATCTAATTTAGGCCTCTCATTTTACAGAGGGTGAAACTGAGGCCCAGGAAGATGAAGTGATATGCCCAAGGTCACAATATAGTGAGCAGAACTAGAATTTAAACCCCAATTTTCTGACTCCAAGTACTGACCCTCTTGCCCCTGTACTACACTGCCCTGTAGCTATATACACTCACATGAAATTGTATAGGCATGTATAAGCATGTGTGTATTCACACAAACACATGTATATATCATGTGCATGCACATGCATATATAGTAAATATGAACACTGTGAATGTGGGGGGTGGGATCTGTGTGTATGTGTGTGATAGGGACACAATGTGAAGCAATATCAAATAGGCACACAACGTGAAGGGATATCAAGAGCAAAAAACAGAAATCTGCCATATGCACCAAGGGGAAGATCTCCTTGATACAGTGAACTTTCCTCCTATAAACATTGCTTTTTTTCTCTCTATTCTAAATATATATATTCTTTTTTTTTAAAGCAATCAATGTTAAGTAGCTTGCTCAAGATTACACAGCCAGTTATTTCTGGGTGTGGTGCTAAGTATCTGAGCCCAGTTTTGATCCCAGGTCATCCCTACACTGGAGCCAGTGCTCTTACTCGCTGAGCCACCTGGCCGCCCCTAAATATATATATATTCTTATTTTTATATATTAATATAAATATAAATATATATATATATATTCTTAAGAACCCTTCCCAAATATCCACTTATCAGATGTGCTATACAAGTAGGTCAGATGTTGGTCAAAAATCAGGTGACTTATATGGTTTCTTCCACCTCTTAATATGATGTACTTAAAAGACTGCTAAACTTGGAAGCAGCAAAGACCTATGTTCAGATTTCCCCTCTGACAGTTTCTTACACTAACTAATTACATAAATGGCTGTTACCAATCACTTAAGTTGACTCTGCTTCAGTTCCTTATCTGTCAGGTAAAGATAATATTATTTGTAATCTCTTCTTCATAATGCTGTTGTAAGGACCAATAACATTGATTCAAGAGTGCTTGGTAGGACTTGGAAATGGTATAGAAATATCAGGTATTATCATGATTCCATATACCATTCAATTTTTAGAATGCAGCCATAGCATTAGTGGAAATAACCTTGGAAAATCTGTGGAACTGAGTACAAGGGTAAGCTTTTTTTCTAAATAGCTTTTAGACTACTAGCTGTGTGACCCTGAGCAAGTTATTTAACTTCCATTTGCATTAGTTTTGTCAACTGTAAAATGAGGATAATAATAGCATTTACCTTATAGGGTTGCTGGGAGATAATACAGATCATATGTGGAAAGTACTTAGTAACAATGCCTGGTACATAGCAGGCATCGGGTAAATGCTTATCCCCTTCCCTTCCCTATTTGAGCTCTGAATATATATATATATGACATTTGGAAAAGATCTTCCTGAAGACTTGGTTCTAGTTCTATTATCTTTTGTTAACTACTCATATGTCCTTGGTTGAGTTACCAAACCTTTCTAGATCACATTTTCATCAACTATCAACTACTAGAAAATTCTATGTTTGGTCAAAAATGTTAACCCCTCAAGAACTCTTACTTGCTATATGATGAAATCCCTAATGTCCTTTCCATCTTTAGCATGATATGATCTTTCTGAAGTCTCATGATCTTTAGCTTTTATTCTGATTGGACCAGAACCTAAACTCACTGAAGAAATAACGACCATGTCGTACTCATAAAAAAGGTGAATAATTATATTAGAACACCAATCTAGTGTGAGATATTACCACAGACACAAAAATCTGTCAACAGTTTCTAGCAGCTTCCTGTACTCGGCAAATGAAGATTTGGGCTGGTAACGAATCTCTTGAACAGATGGATTTGTGTTGTTTCTTGGAACTTTGAAAGCCATAGTACAGCATGCCCACCACCAACTCTTCTGCATGAGTCATGAAAGCAGATGACAGTTTGCATCACCACTTAGGCACATTCATGCCCTCTAGAGCAGAGGAACTGGTTCTCTTTGGATGACTTTCAATATTAGCAAAACAACTTTTCCTAGGCTCTTTCTCTGTAGCTCATAAATTCCTCTGGGACTCAGAGGAAGAAAGTTGAGGCTTTTCTCCTGCTACCCCGACCCCCACTACATGTTCCTTCTGGTTTTTTCATGGTGAACAAAGAAAGCTGACTGGACCAGAGTATGATGGGATTAAAGAAAACCTTCACAGAAGCATCAAAATAACTAATCCAAAAGCCCTTTAGGGAATCTGGGTCAATTTTTCAGATATTGACTTTGCATACCAGTACACTTCTCACATTTTAAAAGAGAGCCTCTGAGTGGATTCAGTTGGGATGTACTTTACATGACAAATTGGATACCAGATTTACTTTTTTTTAAAAAATATATATTCATTTCTTATTTCTAGAGGGAAAATGGGAGATGTTGGCCTCTATCAGGTTTCTGCCACCATCACATCTCTGTATCCTGACATATCCCAACCTCACCCCTTTCCTCCCACTACTAGAAGATTCTGTGTTTGGTCAAAAATGTTAACCCCTCAAGAACTCTTACTTTGATTGAGAAATGGGAATAGCATTAAGATTAACAGGAAGTAAAGAAGGGAGGGAGAGGAGATCAAGTCTAAGAAAAAGACTTTTTAGATTACTAAGAGAAGGTGCTACTTTTCTGCTTGCTATATGATTTTTATACTTAGCTATGTCCAGTAGAATATCCCTGCAGGCAGAAATGGTTTCCTATTGAGCTTTGTGTCTCTAGCACCTAGGACAGCACTAATACATGCTTATTGATTTAATCTGAATTCAATTGAATTGGTTTAGATCAGAGGTGTCAAACATACAGCAAGGAGTCCACCACACTCCCAGGGGCTACAGAACCAGATAAAAACGTAATTGGAAAATATTTAACAAAATAAATTTTAAAACATAGATAACATCAAACTTTAAAATTAACACAATAGGCAGCCTGCAAGGATCCTTATGTGTGGATTAGTGCCCCCCCCCCTTTTTTTTCTATTTGCAATTGACACTACTGTTTTGGATGACTAAAGAGAGCACAGTCTATTGAATTAATCAAAATAATTCTTGGCAACCATGTTCTATTCTAGTTTAAACTAGGATCCAGGACCTTTCAGCCAGCTCTGGGCAGGATTATAAATTTAGATGAGGGAGTATGGTATAGTAGAAAGAGCACCAGATCTAAAATAATAGGAAATGGGTTCAAAATCCATTTTTGTCACTTACTACTCAAGGGACATTAAGGAAGCCAATTAACATCTCTGTGCCTCAATTTCTTCATCTGTAAAATTATAACATTGGACTAAATAACTTCTAAGGTCCCCTCCTAAATCTATGGTCCTATTCATTTCAAATTGCCTACATATTGGTGTGCAGTCATTCATTTTAGTGCTGGGGAAATCTCCTCTGAGCTTATAGGATTTGATTGGGTCAAAACACAATCTTCATTTGGTTGACAAAGATTAAATAGAAATCCAAAGGATTATGTTCACATTCAAGGCAGAGAATCAGATGGCTTAATTCATTTCACACTATTTTCCTGAGTTAATAGATGTTTTCGGCACTAGCAGAGGCCACGGAAGACACCCTTATAGCTTGTGTCACCCATTATTTAGCCTTTGAAAAAGCAGGATACAGAGAAATTGCAACTGATGGTACAAGATGTCTAACTGAATAGACCAAGGATTACAAACTGGTTTTTGGTGACCAATTGAGTTCAGTGTAGAGCAAGGTCAGCCCACTTCTATTCCTTTCAGAGCAGAAAATGTAAAGCAATTTTCCAAAGGAATCACTGTAGGTAGCCAAGTACTTCCTTCTTTGCTCAGTAAGAGGGTCCTATGCCCTCTGACCCTCCCTCCCTAAAGCATCATCAAATGAATCATGGGGCCCTTAGGAAACAAGGGTGCCTGGAACACTAGCAGGCACTATGATAAAGTGGATGTCACAGTTAATCCTTTGAAGATGATGTACACACCTGCTGCTTTGGGAGAAATAAACCAGGACAGGAGCACATTTCTGGAGTGGTTTTGACTCAACGAAACTTCTGGCCCTTCCTTAGAATCCGATCAACACTAGGATTCATCACAACTAGTGCTCTAACGTGGAGTCAGAGTGTTATTTTGTGTGTGGAATAATCAAAAATTGTCATCGGGCACAGCGGAAACCTCCTCTGTCTACTTCTCCACTCGGAACTTGAAGAGTTTTACACGTTTGCCTAAGGAATAAACACATGTCAGGTACTCCACTGTTCAAATGTTATTTACACATAACAAATCTTGAGGAAAGGGGACATTTTTACATTAGGGAAACAAGTGTAAAGTGACAAAGTATTTCTTTTTTTGTCAGCGAAAAGAATGTCCTTTACCCACCCACCCCATAAAAGTGCATCACGGGAAAGCCTTTAGATACTTCAGAGCAAAATCATCAATTGAATTTTTGTTGATCTCAAAACATTACTTCAACTTCTGTGAAGCCCAAATACCCACAGACATTGGTTAAAACATAACAATTTTGATAACATTAGGTACAAGAAAAACAACATCCCTTATTTAGAGTTGCTGAGAAAAGAATTAAGAATTATAAAAAAAGAATATATAGTAGAGAATATAAATACCATTGATTCTAAGACATGAGGGGACATTGCACTTAACATATATGGTAGGGGGGTGGCATCTTATAGACATTGATAGGCAGCCCACTCACAGTTTCCTAAAGAACCTCAGAGATATCAAAACACCATGGATTCAAGTTTTCTAGAATTGAGGAGCTCCCAAGAAATAGTAGGTGATTATATAATTCAGATTGTGCATGTATGGATTGTGTAAGGTGAGTAATGTAAAAGAAGCTTGGCTACACAACATTGAAGATAAAAGATGATTAAAAAACTGTAATAATTGAAAGTCTAATAAGCATTTATTACTAAAAGAATGTCTTTCTTCCCTTTAAAATATTTAGCATTGGATTCTATATTTAGAGCTGCAAAGGACCTTAGAAAACTAGTTCAGTCCCCTCATTTAATAGATGAGGAATCTGAGACCCTGAGAGCGTCAGTAGATTTACCCAAGGTCACGTAGGTAGTAAATAACAGAACTGGGATTTGGATAAAGGTCCTCAACTCCTATACTGTTCCACTTCTCCTCTACTGATCCTGAAATGAATATGATGGCAATGTGACTGAAGCAAAAATGCCATGGCATAGAAGATTTCATTATTTCTATTTACTCTAGGTATCCTACTTCCTGCATGTGGCTGTTCCAAACTAAATTCATTGATAAACTATTTATAAAGGTGGCTTCGTGGTTATTTCTATGTTTGCACCACTTAGCTGGGAATATATGGATTTTTAAGCTTGAGAATTAAGCTCAAGAACTTCATGGATTTCAGAATAAAATAAAAACATAGGGTGGTTGAAGAGATATAATATTTCTCTATTGTCCAAATCTCTATTATCTACCAACCCACTATTCACTATCATTTACATAGCTCATTAAAATTTGCAAAAGCACTTTACAAATATTATCTCATTTTATCCTTACAACAAGCCTGTGGGGTAAAGTGCTATTATTATCCCCAGTTTACAGACATGAAAACAGAGGCAGACCTAGCTTAAGTGACTGCCCCAGGATTACACAGCTAGTAAGTGTCTAAGGCCCTATTTGAACTCTGATCTTCCAGATTCCAGGTCCAGCCCTCTGTGCACCATGGCACCACCTAGCTCAAAAGTTACACCTCTTGGGGTGGCTAGGTGGCACAGTGAATAGAGCACTGGCCCTGGAGTCAGAAGGACCTGAGTCCAAATCTGGCCTCAGACACTTAACACTTACCAGCCATGTGATGTTGGGCAAGTCACATAACCCCAATTGCCCTGCCTTTCCCCCTCCAAAAAAGAAAAAAAAATTACACCTCTTTCATGAAACCTCTGATCCTCTAGATGCCAGGACATTTATCCTTTACACCCCTTACACATTGCATGGGTTCAGGGAATGGTACCCTCACAATCCCGAAAATCCACATAAAATTTTTGGTCCTTCCCTTCGTACCAGAGAACTCTGAATTATTGTGGTATTAAAAATAAAATATGTTGATATTATATAATACTATACATATATTTTATGGATGTCTGAGTTTTTGAACTTTTTCTCTTCCATCTGCTGGCCTTCACATGTTATCTGAGACTTCTACAAAACTCCCCCAAAAATTCCCATTCCATTTCTTATGCCAGCCCAGAGTGCATCAAAACTGTGATGGGGAAAGTTGTGATGTGGAAGGGATAACTGTAGTCTCTCACCCTTATCACATAATGTTGAATTGACTTATCTTGCAGAAAATCTTCCCAAGAAAATGTCCTTTGAACTCAGAAATACCTTTTCATCATGTAAAGGAATAATCATAGGAACATAGGTTCACAGATTTAGAAATAAAAGAATATTAGAGGTCATCTAGTCCAATTCACTCATTTTATAGTTGGCTTGTTCCATACTCCTATTTCTTGGGTGAAAGATGGAAGACTGACAAGTGTCTGGGGAGGAAAGAAGAATAGATATTTTCAGAAGGAAAAATAAAATAGATGGTGTATGGATTCACCCTGAGCAAGTAAGGGGAACAACTAGCTGACCTAACAGGTCACTTCCTCCATATTTAATTTATTTGATTATTCCCATGATTCTCTGGTTTCAAAACTTGACATTATGGATTTGCATGGGTCTTGACATTCAGATCCACATTTGAGCCTCTGATATTCAAATTTATTCACATTTGGAAATGGCCTGATTTTTTCAAATAAGATAAATTCATGAAAATAATAAAAGGAGAAGATAATGCTGCAGTGTGATGCTTTAATTAGTATTAGGCTAGCCCCTTGGGATGTAAGAAATGCCCAAATGCATAGATCAGAGTTGATCCTGGCATATATATTACAGCTAACATTTCAGTTAGAAATTAGCTTAATTTTTTTTTAATGTGCTCCTACCCTCCAGGAAGGGTTTTGCCTGGAATATTTAGTAGAAACAACTGTCCTGCTTCTGTTTAATATGATTTCTCAAGTCACCTGAGGTGTCCAGGCTAAACTTGCTGCAATGAAAGGTACCTAAAAAATATAGTTAAGGTTGCTTAACTCAAAAATGATAGCACACCCATCCTCACACTAAATATTTGAATATTTACAGTTATGAATGCATTCTCATTCTCCCTACCCCCCTCTTTTTCTCTGTCTCTCTGTCTCTCTCTCTCTGTCTCTCTCTGTCTCTCTCTCTTTCTCTCTGTCTCTCTCCCTCCCCTCTTCTTTCCCTCTCTCTGTCTGTGATGTCTCTGTCTGTCCGTCAATCTGTGTCTGCCTGTTTCTGACTCTCTTGTCTCTGCCTGTCTCTGTCTCTCTCTTTGCTTTCCCACAAAGATTGATGCTATCCAGAGCAAAACATAATCCCAATTTTGCATATGAAAAGGCATTGCTGCACATTTATGTCCTTGCCTTTGACACTCTAATCTCATTCCTAGAATATTACATTGTCTTGGCTTTCCTCTTCTTCCTCCAACTTTGTAAATTATGAAGAAGATCCCAAGGTTCTGGACCTCTTAGTCCTTAGTATGGACTTACTATAGACACCTCTTAGTATGCATGCATGTGTATATGTATGTACATACATATATGGCATATGTACATTTCTATGTATCTATTCATGTGTGTGTATATACATATATATGTATATGTATAAATACATAGAGCTAACATAGCTAGGTGTACATTTATATCAGTGAACAGAGCAATGTGCCTGGAACCAGAAAGACCTGAGCTCAAATTTAGGTTCAGCCACTTATTAGCTGTGTGACCCTGGGCAAGTAACTTAACCTCTTTTTTACTCAGTTTCCACAATCAACTATAAAATAAGGACAATAATAACAACTACTCTGTAGGATTGTAGTAAGAATCAAATGAGATAATATTTGTAAAGAGCTTAGAGCAAAGCCTGGTATATAGAAGGTATAATGCTTATCCCTTCCTTCCCAAGTCTTTGATTTTATAGATATTGAAACTGAGACCTAAAGAGATTAAAGACTTGTGTTAAGGCAAATAGGTTAAGTAGTAGAAATGGGAATGGAACATGCTTAAAGTTTAAATATTTATTCTTTAATAAACTATAAATTTATTTCCACATTTTTTGAAATGATAAAATTCCTCATGTAGGTAACATCTTTCACTTACAAAGCATAGTTCAAATTCTGCTCAAGTGTTAAAGCTATGAAGATTATAGTATATAACTGTAATAAAAAGCATATATTTCATCTCCCAGGTGTACTATATATTTAAGTATGTATGCATATATAATATACTATTTTCAAAATATATTGTTTGATTTACTATTTAACTGGGAATTATTTTCATTGCAAATTAATTGCTAGATAATGTAAACATCTACATCATTGTTCACTTTGTGTCCATTTAGTTTAATTGAATAAAAGGTAAAAGGGGGGAAGGGAAATGGGGAAGGGGGAAAGAATAGGCATTTACATAGTATCTACTATTTGCCAGGCTCTATTCTAAGGGTTTTTTACATATTGCTTCATTTGATCCTCACAACAGTCCTGTGAAGTATGTATTGTGATCATCCCCACTTTATAATTGAGGAAACTGAAGCAGACAGAGGTGCAAGGGTCACATAGCTAATATGAGTCTGAGGCCAGATTTGAACTCAGAATTTCCTGACTCTAGGCTCAGGATTCCTTTTATTTTCTCTCCTGAGAATCATGAATTTTCAAAAAATATTATACATTTTAAATAAATTTTAATGATTTAGCTTAGATAATGAAGTTTTTCTTAATTTTAATTTAGGTTTTGTATGTCCTTAAATCAACCTAAATGACATTCCAAAAGAATAGCTGACTATCTTTAAAAAGTACCAGAAGTTTTGATGTGGGATAAAGAATGAAAATAATATAATCAAATTTAACTCCATGGGCCTAATTCTTTATATGAAAATAATTTAGAGCTTCTAGAAATGTCCAGATTTTAAAATTATTCATTCAATTCAACAAGTACATGTGATCTTTTTAGCTAAGTCCAAGTTAGTACAAACAACAAACCCCATGAAGAGACTCTATAGATTCAAATTTACAATATTTGAAGTTATAATTATAGAAAACATAGCAATTTGTTCCAGCCAATAGTAAAAATGTTGAGTAAATTCAAATAATACCATCATTTCATGGCATTCCTTATTCACAGTAATCATGGCCTAGCTCTGCTATACACATATCACTGAACTAAGGTAGGAAATATACTAGCCAGCCCTTACCTCAAAGTGCTAACTTTATTTAGTTGGTTTTTGCAAGTACACATTGAAAAGAAGACTCTTATGCTGAGTGCTTTTATTTTAAATAACATCAATGAATTATCACAATTTGATATTAACATAGGTTTGGAAGAGTTACAGAATGTGTAATTTTTGCCACAATAAATGTGGCTTCTTGAAGTGGAATTATGTTAATCCTATTAAGTAGATCCAAATTCGTTGATCTTATTTAAATATTAATAAGTATAAAATTCCATTCTAAATTAGCTGATATTTTTCTGTAGCAGTAGAAATGCTGCAAAAAAACAAACAACAAAAAAAAAAGAACAGATTATGGTGGGCTATTTTTCAGATTGTAATGGAAGAAAATTTAGTAGTTTTAAGAGCATCTATCCCATCATTCCTGGGCTGCTTAATCCCACCAATTTTAATAGTCAGGATTCCTAAAATAATGAATTTCAGTCATCATTGAAATTATGCCTACACTTGTTTCTGTGTGTATGCATGTGTATATGTGTATTAACATGTGTAGACATCATAGCCACATCCTAGAAAATAGGGTTGACAGAAGGCTAAATCATCATGTTCATATTTCCCCTCTGAGGTTTTCCAAAAAGCATTTTTGGATGTGCTATCACTCCCTAATGAGAACTAGCAGCCCTTAATGTTTATTTGTACAATAAATAAATTATTAGGTTGGGAACGGCCCGTCTCTACTAATGCACCACTCATAGAACATTAGCTTATTGTCACAATTTAGTTAAAACATAAACAAATTCTCCTGATGAGATAAAGTTTCATGTTGATACTGAAAATTCATTTCACGAATATAAACATATTTTTGCCAAGGTGATTAGAATGAATTAGTTTAATACTTAGGAAGGAGACATGTATTGGTGGCAAAATTCTAGTCCAAATGAGTAGGTCATTATGAATTATCATATGTGTGATAAGACTAGAAGAAATATACCCCTAAAGTAATGACAGACATGTTTTGTCTGCTGTTAAATTATTGCATCAAATCTTAGTGTGGATTTAGTTTCCTTTTTATAATTCTGAGTTTGCTGTAGGGAGACTTCTGTGTAGAAATAGGTATGAATATGAAAGAAGTCCCCATAAGAAGATGTAAGCCCCATATGCCTGATGTATGTTATAAACTATAAAGCAGAACACAGGCCAGGTCAGCCCATTTTCATAATGTCAACCAACTGTGATGGCCCAACCCTCCAAATCCTAGATCTTAAAGTGGAAGTAAATTTAAAGCTGGAGAAACGGGGTCTCTCAAGGTATAAAAGTAAAGAAATCAAGATAGTCTTGGTGTTTCCACTCTGTGGACAGGGTACCACCATGGTATTTGGCTATATGCCCAGGAGATATACCCCCTAGGGAAACGAAGTGACATATATTACAGGGCCAAAATCAGCTATGTCTCACCTTCGTTGGATCTGATAGCTATGGTACAGGTGTCCTTGAAGGTATCACTAAAGAAAAGTGGAACTAATAACACCTAAATATGTATATTATGTGCTTTATCTGCTAAGTAAAACAGAAACATATCACTATAATGCAAACCTTGCAGACAGGAAGAATTGATCCTCTCACTCACACTGATCCAGCTGGATGGAAAGAATACAGCTAAACATCTTGTGTGGAAAAAAAATCCAGGTATTTTCATAAAATCTAAGCTCAATATTATTCAGCAATACAATATGGCCAATAAAAAAGCTAACAAAACCTTAGACTATATTAATGTAGAAATAGTGACTATGTTAATATAGAAATAATATTCAGAAGGAGGGAGATTTTAGTTCTGTTATACTATGGCCTGATCAGATCATATTTCAACTCTTTGGCTTGGTTCTGACTCTCTCATTTTAAAGAAATTGAATAATGTCCCAATGAACATCACTAGACTGGTGAAAAGACTGGAAACCATACAGTGTGAAGATCAGCTAAAGAAATAGATAATATTTACCTTGAAAGAAATATGTTTAAGGTAACATAATAATGGTCTTCAAGTATAATTATAATAATAGTTACCATTTCTATATTACTTTTACACTCACAAAGCACTTTATAAATATCTCATCTTACCCTCAAAACAACCATGGGAGGTAGGGATCAATATTTCAATATTAACCCTACTTTATATATAAGTAAATGGAGGCAGAAAGAGGTTTAGTGAATGGAGAGGTAGCTGCTATAATTATCTCCATTTTAAAGATAAGGAAACTGGCAGACAAAGGGTAAGTAACTTGAACAGGGTCAAAGAGTGAGTATATGTCTGAAGCTGAATTCGAACTAAGGTCTTTCTGACTCCAGGCCCAGTGCGCACTATCTACTATGTCACCTCTCTGCCATATCCATATATATATATATATATAGTATGGAACTGTATGCATACATAGCTGTCATATCGAAGAGCAGTACGTTTGTTCTTGATAAAGAGGGTAGGAGCAATGAATTGTGATTACAAAGAGGCAGAATTTGACTCAATTTAAGAAAAAAAACTTTCTAAAAGTTATTTCTTTCCTATTCAGATACCTAGTGCTTCCCTTCCCTCTTACCAAATTCTAATGGATTAAAGGGCTTAAAATTGAAGAGTCCAAGAATTTAAGATTTACAAGGCATATGGGTAAGCATCTAGTCCAATCTATATACAAAAAAAATTCCCAGTATAATCTATTCAAAAAGTGATTATTCAATTTCTCCTTGAAGACCCTGTAAAGGAGGAAAACTCAACAGATGCTGAGGCAAGTATTTCCTGGAAGTGCTTCCTAACTAATGTCAAGGCATGTAGTCTGAGGGTTGTAAATTACCACCAAGTAGACAGCTCTCTTGATTAAAAACATTAGGTTAGAAATCCAACAACATGGCACAATGGATAAAGATCTGGACCTCAAGTCAAGGAGATTTGGGTTCAAATAAACATTAGACAATTTATTAGCTGTGACCCTGGATGAGAAACAAAAGAGAACAGCAAAAAAAAAAAATTTCTGCCTTACTTTCCTCATCTGTTAAATAAAGATAATATCACCTACCTCCTGCAGCTGTTGTGAAGATCAAATGAGATGATATTTGTAAAGCATTGCCTGACATAGAGTAGATGTTTTATAAATGTTTGTTACCTTTTCCTCCCCCCAAGTAATTTTCTGTTTCTCCATGGTCTTTCTCCATGTAGCAGTAGCGCTACAATGATACCTGCCAATTCTTTTAGTACCCTAGCATGGATTTCATCAAAACCGAGGGAAGTGAATGCATCAAGGGCAGCTATGTGCCTTTCCTATCTCCTTACTTACCTTAGAAATTTATTTTTCCGACATTTCTAGTGCAAAGCTCATGCTCCTTGGCAACGAGAAGTAAAATTGGGCAACTCTGCCTACTCTCTGTTTTCAGTGATCATTACCCCATCTACCTCATTATTAACAAAATAAACTCTGTCTACTCTGTTTTCAGTGATCATTACCCCATCTACCTCATTATTAACAAAATAAACTCTGTCTACTCTCTGTTTTGTAGTCCTGCTTTTTCTTTGACCCTCCTCCAGCACAAAAAGTAGTTAAAAGGGACCCCACTTTGTGTATGTCATTTTTAGTCTTGATTCATTCTAAACATTATCATCCCCGACACTACTTAGTTTCACAGACCTGTGCCATGTATTTATATTCATCCTTGGTTACCTGTTTTTGTATGTATCCTCTAAACACATCTATTAAACCACAGGCTACACCAATCCCCTTTGCACAGTCTTACTAAACTAGGATGGCCCCATCCTTCTACAACCTAGATCTTGAAATGGTAGGAGAAATAAAAAAATCTTAGAAGTGGGGTCCCTCCAGACACAAAAACAGAGACCAAGACGGTCTTGATGTTTCATAGCAGGGATGCAGACCCCTGGATATGGCACCATATTGCAGGGTGCAGCTACACATGCCCAAGAGATGCACCTCCTGGAGAAATGAACTGAAACATATCAGGGGGCCGAAAGTAGTCATTGGTTCACTTTGCTTGGATTTGATGCTTACATGGCCAAGCTGGTTGCTTTCGACAAGTGCTATCAAATTCAGATAGAAACAGGTACCACTAAACCATATATAAAGATCCCTGAAGACCACATATTGACTTAGAACACTGTATGCTAACATTATCTATGTTTATTATATGTTTATCTTGTTAAATATTTCCCAATTACATTTTAATTTGGTTTGGGATTGATACCTCTGCTGTATACCTAGGTCTTACACCTTTACCTGTGGGTGCTCTGCCCAAAAGGAATGTAAATTTTAATCTCTGAAACTTTTTTTTTCTTTCTTAAATACCAACCTAAAACACAAATCACTCAGACTCTCATTAGCCAATAAGTCCCAGGCCAAGCCCTATTTGTTCATCGTTTGGGCCCTGATTAGCTCAGAATTCAGGTAAATAGCAAAGGTTTCTACTTTGGTCAGAAACCCTGAGGGTCTTCCCATCCATCCCATATATGTATGTGTATGTGTGTGTATGTGTATTTAACATATATATATATATATATTTATAAATATATATTTAACTAGGGAAAGAGGCCATTCTCTGCCTAATTTCTTATTAAGTCTTAGTCACTGAATAAGCATTGACTAAAACTGAGTTCTATTAAAGAGCTCAGCTTGAAAAGGCCAAGGTCCCTGGGCCAGCTCCAGTTGTTTTGATCCATATCTGGCCATTGGACTTAGATGGTCCCAGAGAAGAAAGTGAGATGGCATCACATCCCTGATGTCATGGTCCTCTTCAAGAATGAAGGACAAAGAAAGAAATTACTCCTCTGTTTTGAGCAGAGAAAGAGCTCCAAAAGATGTCTAAATAATTGAAACCCTCCTAACCACTCTATCATGCCTCCAGACTAGGTTTATGAACTATTTCTTAAAGTGATCTATTTCTTCTTTCTGTCCAAGTGGTCTCTAGTATGCTCCACTGACAAAATCTCTTCTATTTCACCCTCTAATGATCTTCACCCAATTTCATGCTTGTTTACATACCCCCCTTTTAACTATCCTATTTCTTTTGAATAAGATATACCCAGACCCAGTCATGCTCCAGACATGGATTTAATCTCATCAATACTTAGGTTAATTTTTTCCATTGTGTCTTTATTGCTAGTTCCTGTTATTTATTGCCTACATTTTTGACCTATGTATATAGACATTGAGACCTTGGGTTTTACTACTGTTTGTTTTTTTTCTTGGATTTTATCTTCTGTAAACTTTTGTTGATCTCAACTATTTTTCTTCTTTCTTCATTTCAGCCATTCTCTATGATTTCTGAGTTAGTAGATATACATAAGCAACTTTCTCCCTCCCCCATTCTTTTGATTTTAAAGCCTTTTTTATTAGGTTTGCAAGTCATTAGAGGCAAATATATTCTTATTAAAAATTGATAGATGCAATTCATGCATAGTAAGTTATAAATTACAGATTCAGAGAATCTTGGAAATGGGAGGGATCTTGGAAATCACCTAATTCAGCTCTCCAATTAATGTAATAACTTTTTACATATATTCCATCTTAATATTTACAGCGGGAAGGGGCTACTTCAAAACTTCATTGGACAGCTATAATTTTTTTTTGCATTTATTTTTGGAGGGCAATTGGGGTTGAGTGACTTCCCCAAGGTCACATGGCTAGTTTTTGTTTTAAGTGTCTGAAGCTGGATTTGAACTCAGGTCCTCCTGACTCCAGGGCCAGCGCTCTATTCACTGCGCCACCTATCTGCCCCCGACAGTCATAATTTTTAAAAAATAAAAGTCTTTTTTTTTAATATCCCAAAGCAAAATCACTCATTATAATTTTGTCAGGAGGTCCTAATTCTATCCCTCTCCATAACAAAAAAGTATTGGTGTTTTCTTCTTCGAATTAAATTTCCTTTCTGTGTTCAACAACTGCCATTATAACATGCTTTATAAAATCTTTACCATTTAAGTAAACTTGAATATGACCTCTAATTTTCCAAAGTTCTTCTTAAATTGTGGTACCCAGAACTCAGAACACTATTCTGAACAAAGAAAGTTTGACAGACACAGAGCATGATATGGTGATCACTTTCACTTTCCCTAATCTAGCCTGAAACAGTGTGGTATATTGGATAAAGAAGGTGCCTCAGAGCCAAGAAGATCTGGGCCCAAAGTCCTCATGTGACACACACTGGAAGTGTGACCCTGGGAAACGTGGTACTCTCAGCAACACTTTAAGACTGTAAGTAAGTGGCAGAGAAGACAACCTAAATTGGTAGCAATAGTTTCTTCAACCACAAGGTTCCCTATAATAATAAAATCACAGATCTAGTCCTAATCCCTATATTTCTATTAATTCTACCTAAATGACTGAAAATGAGTGAATGCATTATCACTCATTTGAATGACTAAAAGCAAACTACCACATTATTATAGCCTAAGATAGCTGGGTTTTCACATAAATTAGAGTTTTGAGCTGAAAGAATGAGTCTCAAATGGAATTTCAGGCATTAGCCAGCTGACAGGGTAAATAATTTCATGAGATTCTTTGGACTTTCCTGGTCCTCATAAAAAACATCATTCAGGGTGTCCACACATAAGAGAAACCCTGGACGTTGTCCATGAAAATTTCCAAGTAATGTGGCCAATGTATGCCACATTAAACTAAACCAAATTAAATTAAACTTTCTTTCCAACTCTTCCCTCACTTTCAGTCTATTAAAAGGCTACAAATATAATATTTAGAGTATTATGTACACATTAGCACCTGGCTCAAACACAGACCATCTAATTTTATGTAGGATTATGAAGGCATGCATATGCTACTTATTCCCCATTTTTAATTGTGCAAACTAGGGCCAAGTTTAGAAAATATACCCTTAGTGATAATTTCTAAAATAGTCTCTCTTTCCTGGAAGTACCATACAAATATAGCCATTCCTAGGACTGCAAAATTGCTATCATCTAAGTAAGTAGCTCTTTTAATTAGAAATACTAAATTAGACATGCTACTTTACTAAGTAATGTTTTCTGAATGCATAAGCCCAGATAGTTCACTACAATCTTAACAGAGGGTCAAAACAACACTGAATAATTTAGGTCTTCTACCCGTGTCTCTTCATGATGCGCTGTTCTGACCTCAGAGGCCTGACTCTTCTTCAGATTGATTTATTTTCTTTTTCTTTTCTTTTTTTTTCAAATTGTTTTTCTAGAAATAACCTTCTCATTCCTGATTCTAAAGCTTACCTACAATAAGTGTTTCCCTACATTCAAAAGTTCCATTGATAGTTGTTACAGTAAAGAAGCAAGACAGTACAGTGGAAATAATACTGGCTTGTGTGTCAAGGTGAGTGTTCAAATCCTATGTCTGATACTTATTACTTATGGAACCCTGGACGTTTAACCTATCTAGGCTTAGGTGTCTTTATTTGTAAAATGAGGAGGTTGAAAATGTTTACTGAAGTCTTCTTATGATTTAGTGATAAAATTACTAATCAATACCAATGATGAATTTTTTTAAAATGTATTCTATATTGTAATTGTGATTTTGCTGAGTTAAATGACCTTTATTTAGTAGAAATTAACCCAAAGTTGTTCAGTATGAATTTTTTTCTTTCATGAAGTTCATCTTTAGGAGGTTTTACTCACTTTATTTCTTAAAAGTAAATGAGGAAACCATAAAATTAAAATCTGAAATTCTGTATTCAATATAATCTTCTTTTACTCCATTTTTTTGGCTGTCTTGTCACCATGTCTAGCAATTATTTCCATGGAAGAGTAGACCACATGAGTAGAGTAGACCAGAGTCCAAAGTCTCTAAAGAATGTCAAGATATTCTGGCCTAATTGAGTAGAATTCAATTTTGTATTCAATTGGAAAATAAACCAGAGAACAAAGGGAAATGGGGCCTTTTAAATAGATGCATGTTGATGTAGGGATGGCATTATTCAATGAATTATATAGCGTTACACCTAGAAAAAACCTTATAAGCCATATAAACTAAGTCCTTCTTACAGATGAGGAAATTGGCATCTGGAGAAGTTAAAGAACTTGCTCAAGGTCTCACACTGAATAAGTAGCAATCAAGACTCCAGTCCAAATTCAAATTCTAAGGCCAGTGCTATGTATACCAGTACATATGCTGGATTTCCTAGACAGAAGAAAAGATGGTGATTAGGAAATTCTTATATGTACAACCACAGTTGAAAAAGATTTGATGTGGTGTTTAACATGAGAATAGAAAACTCAGGCCATGTTGCGGCAAGTGAATCAATTGGGGCCTCTTTCCTTTTGATCACATCTCCTCTCTACCCTTTCTTCCTTTTCATCTATCCTCTCACTCTACTTTCTTTCCCTTCCCTTTCTGTATCTCCCTTTCTCCCCTGCCTCTGCTAATAATAATAGTAATAATAGCAAGCATTTATAGGGTACTTATTTTGTGACAGGGATATACTAAGCACTTGGCAAATATTATCTCATTTAATTTTCACAACAACCCTGGAAGATAGGTGTTGTTATTATCCCCGTTCCACAGCTGAAGAAACTAAGGCAAACATAAGTTAAGTGATTGCTCAAGATTATACCAGGGGCCTCCCTGATGGTAGTGAATTACTGAGTCTTGGTATGAGAGGAGGCAACAACTGCTTTAGGAGACAGAATGAATGGGAATGGCTAGAAGAACACATCCACAATGCAACACGGGAGGTTACTACGTCTCTATTTTACAATGAGCACATAAAGATAACTCGGCAATTTCAAGGTTACCCTGAATTATACTATGGAGAAATGTATCACCCTTACTATACCATGAGGCAATATGGTAGCCTCAATGGGCACTGGGCCAGGAGTTGGGAGAAATCCGGATTCAAATCTCAGCAGATCACTGGACTTTGTTCAGCCTTAATTTCCCTATCTGTCAAATGGGAATGATGTAACTTACATAATCATACAGGGCTATTGTGAGGAAAGCATTTTGCAAACTTAACAGCGCTGCAGTGATGGGAGTTGGCATTGTTAACTATAAATCCATCTTTTGTCTCAAAGATGTATATTGACAAAGTAAAAAGAATAAATGTCATTGAGATCTATAAAATGCCTGAGGGGTTGGGAGAAATTATCTTTATGATCCTTTCCAGATCCCCACTGCTGAATACTGGGTCAAGCTTCTGAATCCCAACCCAAGCTGGACAAGTCGTTCACATTTGTAATCCGTGCTACCAGGAGGGCTAAGGCTGGTGCGTCTCTTGAGCTGGAAAATTCTGAGCTACAGCCAATCTGGTGTCCACAATAATTAGTGAATTAATATGGTGAGGGAAATTGATGGGACACCATGTTGCCTTAGGAAGGGCAAAGTGACACAGGTCAGAAATGGAGTAAGCCAAAGTTCCCATATCCAACCAAGAGCCACTGGACTGTGAGAGTAGTCCTAGAACTTATAACCTGGGTGAGAGAGGAAGGAAGACCCAGACCAGTCTTTAAAAAAAAAAAGCCCAACCCAAAGGCCACCTCCTATACAGCACCTTCCTCAGTCTCTCAGTTACGATCTTCCCTTTTGAACCTAAATGTACTTTATTTATACACTTATGGAGCATTTTATATATAGTACTATCTGTGGTTATATCTTATCTCCCTGATTATACTGTAAGTTCTGGGAAGGCAAAGCCAGCCTCTCATCTAAACTTTGTCATCTAGCCAGCACTAGCATAGAGATATGAACACAATAAGCACTTGAAAAAAAATCAATACTGCAAGCTTTTAGTACACATCTACTATGTACTAAATGCTGTGTTAGTCACTAGGAATAGAAGGACAGAAAAAAAAAAAACTATCCCCTCCCTCAAGGAGGTTCCATTCTATTTGAGGGATATAACATGTACCCATCCAAGTGAACATGAAGTATGTCCAAAGTAAATACAAATAAATTCCATGAAGGGTAGATCTCCTCATTAACAACCCGAGGGAGAGGTTCAGGGAGGGAATCTAAAGGGGCATCGTTTAGGAGGGGGCAAATGAGCTTAGCCTTAATGGGAGCTAGGAGTTTACAAGAGGAAGAGGTCAATGACTAAGTGAATTCTGTGATTTTAGTGCCCTGGTTTTGTAAAGGGAAAACAATATTGTAAAAGGGACTAATGGGAAATGGAGTAAATATTCATTTTTTATAAACACTGTTTACCTGTGGAGACTGCAAGACTCCTAATTTCCGCATTGTAAAGATGGGAACATTTTGGTTCATTTCCTAGTATAGATGAAATGCTTTAATTCATCTTAGATATTGATTCTCATTCATTTATTGGGAGTAAAGGAAAAATGAAAGTAACCTGGTTTTTTTTTTCCTCTTTGTGAAAATCATTATTTTTAAACAGGAACTTTGGGGGATTAGAGAGTTCCCTGCCCTAGAGATCTGAAAGTTCAATGAGGAAAAAGCAAAAGAATTGTATTTTATAAAAGAGACCAACTAAGAAACTTCTTGTTAAGGATAATAGAGTCAGTGCACCTGGGAGATACGATGCTTGAAGGAAATCTAAAACTATACAAAATGAAAACACTGGTTCTTGAAGAGGAGAAAGCCAAATGCATCTTTCTAGAGATTTAAAAGAGATTGAGTTAACCAAATTAGCACAGCCAACACAGAATTTGGAGTCTTTCTCAAATGACAGAAAACATTAAATTACAAAGGAAGACTATGTCTTGACTTCTTCAATAAGATGTTCCACTAGGAAAAAAAAAAAAAAAATATATATATATATATATATATATATATCTTAACATTAAAAGATGTGAGTCTACGCCTGATTTTTCTTATGATTTTTTCCAACATTATGATTAAAAAAATAATTTTCTCAAAGCTTACAAGCTTTATAGCACCTTTTCCCCTTGCTACTTTTATATTATATAATTAGCATATAATTATATGCTCTTTCACACTAGAAAAAAGTATTGTTTTATTAATGACTCTTTGAAAAGTTTTTCATTATTTATCTTAGAATATGAGAAGCCAGAAAGCTTTTCATTACTTTTTCTTTCTTCTTTAAAAAAAAAAAAACACTAGTACTCTCTTAATGGTAAGATAGGAAGGTAGATGGTTACAGCTTCCAGTTCCAAGTTTTCAGTTATGTGGAAAGAGGAATATATTTTATAAAATATCAGGATTTCAGTAGTATTCTTTAGGAACTAAACATTTTGGTTTAGAGAGACTATGTACCCCAAACAAAAATGTCTCACAAAGTCTTTTTCTTAACTTACATTTTTTTGACTTTTTGTTTTCATAATGGAATAGAATTTGTGTGAGAGAGAAGGGGTGAGGAGGGGAGGGGAAGAAGAAAAGAAGGAAGAGGAGAGGAGAGGAGAGGAGAGGAGAGAAAGGAACTAGTCAGAGGAAGAGAGGCAGAAAGACAGAGGCAGACAGAGTGACAGAAAAGTGAGGCAGGGAGAAGTAGAAGCTTTCTTTTGGGCCCAAAATAGAGCAAAAGAGAGGATTTGATTAGCACACATAGTACAATCAGCATGGCCCATCCGTTGTACTCTAAATGTTCAGTACCAGAAGGGTACTGCTGGCCTTTGCTAAGAGCCAACTCAGCTCAGCTGCTCCTGTTTTGGGCCAACTGTGTTTCTTGAACATTAGGCCCATTGGAAAGCTTCAGACTGGAGATGTACTATTATAGTCCAAAGAGTGCATACATTATTCCCATTTTAATAATTTCTCATGCCATTTTTCCAATAGAGATCATTCCACAAGGACCGCATATCTTGTTCAAGAAACACAACTGCTTTTCGGCTGAGAACAGCTATTTCACAACTTTGTAATTCATTCATGCTTAACTTCCAGCCATTCTTATCTGTGGTTGGACCCCTATCATATAAAATTAGCCTGCCCTTTCTCATTAGCACCATGACAATTACCTTATATGGCAAAAGCACAGGGGAAAAAACTCAAAACTCAATGACAATAAAAATGATAAGATTTTTTTCCTTTGTGAAATTGTTGCCACTAATATGTTATTGAAATTCTGTTTCTGCCTAACATTACTTTCACCTTGACAATAAATACCCAGAGGATAATGTCGCATTTTCCTCATGTTCTATGGAGTCAAGTGACATTTTTATTCTTTTCCAACAATGGCCTTCCATTTCTGAACATTTTCCTCCCAGCTAGTTTCAAAGAAATTTTCCTAGTTTACTTTCACTGATAGACTAACTGTAACTATTGAAAATCTTTCTTTCCTAACCTTTGTCTCCTTTCAATATAAAATAACCACATCTTTCCATCTATGCTGCTTTCTTTGTCTTAGGAATGATAAAAAAATGATAATAGCATTCTTTGTTTGAGTAATGTTTCATTCACATCTCCTTTTTCCTAATCATAAGTGAAACTTTTCTTTCTTTTTCAAGTTAGAGGACTGGGCAGGTTTCAATGCTGAAAGAAGAAAAAAAATAATGAGTTGCATCCAACATGCCTGTGTTCAGAGTATCAACCCTGACTGAGATTTAGGCATGTCAGAATGAAATAAGTGGGCTGAGCCCCTCTGCACCTATGCCCTCAATCTTTCATGCATCTTCCTTCATTAAGTTATCAACTATTTGAGAAATGGGGACGGGACATGTCCTTTGAGACTAAAGACTGACAACAATGGACTCATTTCAAAGGCAATTTACTATGAGAATTAAGGTCAAACAATTATAATGATTCTAGAAGAAATCTAAAGATCTTTTGAAGCTTTCTATTTTATATCAATAGCACTTTGGAAAATTGTATTATCCCTAGTGCTTTTAATGAAAAAGTAATACTAATTAATATAATTAATCTCATTATCAACATTCTACAGAAATAGCCTACTTCCTATCTACCAAAGTAAACAAAGGTTTAATATTCAAAGGTAGATATAGAATTTTTTTCCTTTGTTCTTGAATCCTAATGGAAAAAGTTAGTTGAATTTCCATATATGCCCTTTTGAAATAAGATTCAACTGTTGAGAAAGTGAGAAACTTCAATATTGTTAATATAGTTTATCATAAAAATAATCTAGCATTATTGGAATATTTTAAAGTAAATCAATGTTTGCCAAATGCAGTGTTACCTTACTGGGTAATAGTTATTCTAGTTAATTGACCATATTTCCATGGATGAGGGACATTGCATGAATTTTAGAAAGATTTTTTGGCTTCTAGCCAACATGTCACAGAGTCAAGACCACTGACAGAATGTTAATTTGATTACACTTGCTAGTTGGTCCCCTCAGTCTAGTTTTAGGTAGCATAAGCACTAATACATCATTACAATAGAAGGAATCATAAGACTAGCTGGGACCTAGTAAAGCAAACCAATCCTTGTCAGAGCAACACCGTGGTCAAAAACTACTGCAAATTTGCCAGCCTCCGGATGTAGAGATTTTGTTTTGTGTTGGATTTCACTTGTCTCTTTTCCTCCTACTTAGCATAATAAAATAATTAACAACATTTTTCTAAGTACTTGGCTTTATCAAGCATCCTGATTCTACCCAACATCCAAGTATACCCTTTGATATAGGATTTGTGTTTTCTTTTAGCCTAGGCTTCACAGAACCCAAGGGGTTCATGGATAGATTTCAAGGGGTCTGTGAATTTGGATTAGAAAAAAAAATTCCATCTTCATTTCAATATAAGTGGTTTCCTTTGCAATCTTAAGTACTTTATTTTATGTATTTAAAGACATTATTCTGAGAAGGGGTCCATAGGCTTCACCATCAATGGTGTGCATAGTACACACAGCTAAAAGGTTAAGAATCCAGTCTTTAGAGGCTCATTGGGCATTAACAATTTCATCAGCAGATTCTGTGAAGCAGAATTCAAATTCTCTCATCCTTCAACACACAATACACTGTCAGTGTTTTCACACTTAGGTTTATGACACCCAAGTCTCCAATCAAGAGGTTAGGTTAATTATTAATCATTATTTGTTGTGGGTGCCTCTTTGCATAAGCTTAAAAAGATTGTGATCCAGAGAGACATTTATTATATTTTTACTGATCTCAACACCCTCAAACCTCACTTAAGAATCTATTTCAGCATTTAATCACCTCTATTATTAGGAAACTTTTAACTAGAAGATCCAGATAATCAAAATAGTCACATAAAGCTGGACTAGCCTTGGTTTTTAAGATCTCAGAGACTGACAAAGCCAGAACAAATTCTGTGTTACCCAGTTTAATCTACTTTGGAAGGACAAGGGGTTGGCTTACTCTTCCAGGACATTAACAGACAGTTCTAGGCAGTTTCTAATCATTCGTCTCTCATGAGATAACAGACTTTATTTTTGGTCCAGGCTGAAGATTTTGTTGGCGCAGGGAACTCCAAATATGGAAACTCCTTCCACGGAGGCAGATTAGCAACTGGTCTGCAATTCCTCATCCTATAGTTTCCCGCAACACTAAGAAGTTTAGTGTTCATGGTCACACAGCTAGGCTGAGTCAGAGGCAGGATTGATCCCAGGTCTTTCTGGCCTAACACAAGTCCTTCTTAATAGCCCAGTCTTATAGGGCTGACTCTGAAGGAATAGTGGGCATTTAACAAATAGCCCTGTAGCTGAATTTTATATTACCAGGACCAACTAATGAGTACAATTCTAAAACAAAACTCACATCTAAAATAACACTTGGGGGGGCGGCTAGGTAGTGCAGTGAATAGAGCACCGGCCCTGGAGTCAGGAGGACCTGAGTTCAAATCCAGCCTCAGACACTTAACACAAAAAAAAAACTAGCTGTGTGACCTTGGGCAAGACACAACCCCAATTGCCCTCCAAAAAGCAAAAATAAATAAATAAATAATAAAATAAAATAAAATAACACTTGGATTTGATTATATCTACTTCATCTTTATCAGCCAAGTCATGTACCATCTTTTATGCCAAGACTCGGCTTGTACCTACCCTAGTTGTCTTCACTTTATTTCCAGAGGAACAACTCCACCCTTTCCGATCTGGAAGAACTTTACATTCCTCTCCTTCAAGACATGGCTGCATGTGACACCACCATTTCTGCTCCACTATTGAAGCTTCAGGAAGGGGAAAAAAATCAAGTCACTATTTTCTTCCCTGTTCATTATTTCTTGTGATGTTGTAGCAAAACTACAAGGGATGGGGAGGAAGGGAAGGAAAGGGGATGAAAAGAAGCGCGATTTCCATTCCTCAGGGTATATTTTGGGTTTTGAGAGAAGTCTCTTGATTTTATCCAAAGGATCCTGCTTGATATACTCCTAGATTTGCTTACCAAATTTCTTTCTTGATACTGTTTATAATCTTCTAGACATCAAACATACCAATAGGAAGCAGTATTTCATTTTAGAATGAATACAGAATTCCCCACAAACAAGCTGAATCTCTGAAGTGGTGTAACATTAATTTTATACTATAAGCAAAATCCAGTACCATATAATCTGAAAAATGCTCATATAGGCATTTAAATTCTATATAATATGATATTAAAATTATGTATTTAAAAGTAACAATCACATTAAAGGTTTAAGTCATTATCAGATAAGAGTTCTGCTTAGATAAGATGTTGACTTGTCTCCCAAGAAATCAATGGGGTAAAATTCATTGAGAATAAAGGACACTATTATTTAAATTTTTCAAAGAATTTCTTGCATTTAATTGTTTTAGTAAGGTAATATCAAACTATTAATTTCATTTCTTCCTTCCCATTTTTTACATTCTTTACTGTCTGTATTTCAATAAAATGTCAACCAAAATAAAGAACATGGCACTGCTGAGCCAAATATATCAGAATGTCAACTAAATATCATTCACTAAGAAACAAAAATTACCATCAGGACATGCATATCCTTTTGTAGGACTGGGTTTCTAAAATAGCGAAAAGATCTTATTATAAGTCTTAACTATAGAATCATCCCAGAGTATAGAGGCTCTTCTTTCCCCCTAGCTCTAATTCAATGCCCTGTCCCCCACTCCAGGTAAGTATTATTTTAAATCAACAGAACATTTGGGAGAGAGAGAGAAAGAGAGGGGGGGAGAGAAAGAGAGAGAGGGAGAGAGGGAAAGAGGGAGGGAGAGAGGGAAAGAGGGAGGGAAGGAAGGAGGAAAGGAGAGA
>NW_027185715.1:7462380-7466539 GCF_028583685.1 Petaurus breviceps papuanus | reverse complement strand
GAAAGAGAGAGATTTTGTTGACAACAGTAAAGTCAAGGACTTCTATTTCTTAGAGTGAAGGGAAAAGGAAAACAAAAGACCATGTTCACAGGCAAAATTAATTAGAGAGTGGGGGCAGTCATGTGGATAATTTAATCTTCATCCTTCTCTCCTCAAAATAAATCCTATGTATTCTGTAGGATCTATTTCTTTAATAGAATTATCTGTTTACTTGTATTCTTCATTTTGTAGTGTATACTTTAGGTAAACACAACATAAAATCAACAGAACTATTTAATATTTATAATCCATTTTCTTGGAGAATGACTCTTTAAGACTATAAATTCCAGAACATGTGTGGATCTGCATTAGTAGGAAAATTTTCCTCATTGGGAATTCTTTATGAAATCATCAGTCTTGTTTTAAAAAACATCAAATTTCTAAAAATTTAATACAAAATATAACAAAACTTGGAAGAAATCTTAAAATTGGTACTAATGTCAACTGTAAGTTGCTCCCATTTTTGAAAAGGCAGAGATTCTAGTTACTGGTTATAGAATCAAGATTTCAGAATGTATACTTTTTCCAGACCCCCATAAACTCTCAATATTTCTGAAAAAAGTACAACTGTGTGTCAGATGTAGAATAATTACATTTGGGTTAATAGGGAAAGGAAGGAAGAGTCTTGACAAGGTTCCTTATTAATTAATAATTAACTTATCTTTAAAGCACTAACTCAGGAGCTTTACCCCATCAGCCACCACTTGACTGGTAGGGATGCACCAATTTGCCTGGGGCCCAAAGACCCCCATTACCCTGTTTTAGGGATTCTAACTACATAAAGCCATGTGCTCTTCTCCCATCAAAAAAGTGTCAGACACTGATTTTCTCCAACCATGTGAAGAGGAAGGGGTGAGGTGCTGAAAATTTTCTTCCTTCTGCTTGGTACTTTGCACTAGGTTAGTGAGGCCCAAGGCTACATAGCTAATGTACATAATATCCTTCCATGTTGCAAAAAAAGAATCAGATATTGATTTAAAAGTCAGAGAATAATGGAGGAATATCAAGAGAAAAATTAGGGCAAGCCTGTGTTCAATACCAGCACTGAAATGAAAAGGACTAAACTGAAATCTGTCTGGGTCAAAGCAGGAACCCAAGTCTGGAAACACCAAAGTCCAATGCATGAGAGTAGGCTTGAGGTAGCTCTGAAGTCCAGGCTTAAGGATGTACCCAGTAATAAAGAGAAAGGAGTCAGTAATTAAGTGACCAAAAAAAAAAAAAAGGTGGTGGGGGAGGTTGAAACACAAAGATTTTGAGAGGAAAAAAAAATCAATAAAAGCCTAACTTAGCAGATGAATCAACAGATAGGGTCTTTATTCCAATCACTCAACTTTCCTGTGTGATGACAACACATTAACCCAGCTTTGGTTGCATTACCCTCCATCCCCAAATTTGACTCTGTGCAAGTCATTCAACTCTATACTATTTTCTGCTTTGTATTCCTCTGTTTGATTGTTTTGTTTCCAATCATGCCTTGCCAATCTCAACCCTGGATCCTTCCCTTCATCCACCATCTTTGATCCTATTCACACATTGCTGAACAGAATTACAAGGAATTACAAAATCATGCTGAGTCTGCTGTATATTTAAACTAACTAATCTCAATTGGGCTCACATTGAAGGAAGGCAATTCTCCTTCTCCCTGATCCAGATGAACATAGTAGTGGTTCAAAAACTTTCTTTGTTCTCCTTCACATTTCATGTTATTACATTCACCTGCCCTCTTAAGACTCCACCTCCTACTTCACTGAACACATTCACCAAGAACTTCCTCTTTCCCCCTCCTTATCTTATGTCGTTCTTAGATCATTCCTACTCTCACCTCTTTCAGTCTAGTCTCTGAAGACTAGATGAAGAGGTGACCCTTCTGCATGCCAAGGTCAACGTGTATTCTTGATGCCATCCCTTTCCATCTTCTTTAGCAGATGGTCCCCACTGTCATTTCTACTCTCTTGTAAATCTTCAATCTTTCTTTAGTTACTCATCTACAAACAATTCTTTCACATTTTGTAAAAACTCTCACTTGATCCTACCAAGCCTACTGGCTATTGTTGTATTTTTCACTTCTTCTTCCAGAATGAACTCCTTGAAAAATCTCTCTACACTCAGTACCTCCAATTCCTTTTCTCTCATTCCCTTCTAAATTCTTTTCAATTTTGTTTTCAAACTTACATTTAACTAAAATTGCTCTCTCCAAAGGCACCATTGATCTCTTACTTGCCAAATCTAATAATGGTCATTTCTCAATTCTCATCCTTCATGACCTTTCTATAGCATTCAACACCTTTGATCTACTTATCCCTATTCTTTTTCTAGATACTTTTTCCTCTCTGAATTTTCATGATTTTACTATCCCTTTGTTTTCTTATACCTGTTTGACCACTTCTTCTCCTTTGATCCTTTGATGCATCTTCATCCAGGCTATGCCCACTAACTTCTGGTGTCACTCAATGCTCCGTCATAAGCACTCATATTTTCTTGCTATCCTTTTTTGCTTGGTGATCTTATTAGCTCCTATGGTTTAAATTATTTTCTCTATGCAGATGATCCCCCCAAATCGGTACAAGTCCTTGACTCTCTTCTGATGTCTAATCCCACATTGCCAACTGCCTATGGAAATTTCACACTGTATATCCCTTAGCTTTCTAAAATGCAACATGGACAAAGCAATCTTCATCTTTTTCTGAAAACCTAATCTTCTAAACTTATTACTGTTGAGGGGACCCTCAATCATCCAGGCTTATAGTCTTGATATCACACTACTTTCCCAAATCTCACTTCACATATCCAATCAGTTAGTAATCTTACTTTTACCAAATATTTGTTAATTCAGTGACTGACAGAAAGAAGGATAAATACTAAATCGTCAAAGAGATCACAAATTTTTCTTAACAGATCTCACAAGACAAAGGAATATTAACAAATGTTTGATAAAATACAGATTCCTGAGGACTCTCAGGGTATGGAATAACAACAGGAAATTTCAGAATGATTAAAAAGAGAAGCAAAGTCCATGAGAATAAGTTGGGAATTAATATAGGTTAGAATTTTTAGTGGTTTAGATGGAATTTAAAGCTCAGATTAGGAAAAATTAAACCCACAAAAGGAAGTTTTTCTAAAGAATGAGGGAAATTAATTTATTTGAAGCACAAAAAATATGTAGTCAATGAAAATCTGCCAGAAGTGGAGCAAAAGACAATGTAAAAACAAAAAGCATGATTTCTATATATGCCAAAGTGACTAACTTTGAAGGCAGTATGTTTAGAGGTAACAAGGATCATAGATCTTGAAAATCATGACAAGATTTTTAAAAATCCTGAACTAATATTATAATTCAAAAAAATCATAAAACTGTCCAGAAATTATAAAAGGATAAAATAAAGTACAATTAGATCCATAGATTTTTTTTCTAGAAAACAAAACAAAAAATAAAAACCTATACCTCAAACTTCAATAAACATAGTGGCTAAATAAAACAATTTCTTTCCTTTTTTGAGGGGGAAGGCAAGACAATTGGGGTTAAGTGACTTCCTCAAGGTCACACAGCTAGTTAAGTGTCAAGTATCTCAGGCCAGATTTGAACTCAGGTCCTCCTGACTCCAGGATTGGTGCTGTATTCACTGTGCTACCTAGCTGCCTCCCAAATGTAACAATTTCAGTAATAAACAATACATTTTGTAGCAGACTAAGATAAGGACTTGAAAATATAAAGTGAAAAATAAATATATAATTCTAGATCATTCTGTACCCATGAAAAACTATTGAGTGGAGTGGAAGAATCTATTCCACAAAGCAAAGAAGCTCAGGCTATAACCAAAAATGACATACCCTAAAAACCTGAGCAAGATGGATGTTCAAGAAGAGAGGCAGTTGAGACATTCTTGGAAAAATAAAAAAAAATGCACACACATGCATGAGCAGAATATTAAACGGATAAACAAAAAAAAACCTCAGAAAAATCAGAAAGGTGAATAAGAATAATTACCCAAAGGAAAATAGTTTAATAAATGACCTTAAATTTAAACGTTTTTGAGAGAAAAGAGAGAGGAGTAATTGGGGTGAAGAGGGATGAGATAGATAGATAGATAGATAGATAGATAGATAGATAGATAGATAGATA
>NW_027185715.1:7419664-7462370 GCF_028583685.1 Petaurus breviceps papuanus | reverse complement strand
ATAGATAGATAGATAGATAGATAGATAGATAGATAGATAGATAGATAAAGACAGAGAGAGACAGACAGAGACAGAGAGACAAAGACACAGAGATAGAGACACAGAGAGAAAGAGACAGAGACAGAGAGACAGAGAGACAGAGAGACAGAGACAGAGAAAGAGAGAGAGACAGAGACAGAGACAGAGAGAGAGAGAGACAGAGACAGAGACAGATTCACAGATACAAGAGAAAGACCTATGAGTTAAAACAACAACAGCAAAGAGGTGTTATTAAGAATTTTAAAAGTGCACACAAGGCTGTAGATGTTAGTAGAACTTTAAAAAACAGTCAAAATAAAGGTTTTGGTGCATAACCAAAGTGTAACTCCACAGTCTCCTACATAGGTGAATGCATATATTTAGTGAAATAAAATTGAAGAATGGGAGAAAGCATAGATGGGAAGAAGGGAACTGTAGGAGAGAGGGAGGGTGTAATATACTTTCATGAAGCTCATAGATGAGCCATATAGTGATAGTGACTCATATAGTTTCTTGGCAAGAAGAAGGGATGCATGAGAATGGTAACAACAAAAAGAGAGAGTTAAATCTTGGGGAATTAAAGCGGAAGTGTTCATGCATTGTTGAGGAGGGGCAGAAGTGTGCTAGTTGGTAAACATTTAGCAAATGGCTCTCCAAAAATGCACAATACAATTTTAAGTTTAATCTGCATTGTTAGAATTTTCTAAATTGCTTTAAGTCTAGAAAATCAATAAGGATTGTGGATTCCCAAGGTGTAAATGGTCACACTAAAAATGGAACAATCAGCTTTCATGAGCCAGTGTGAGCTGGCCCCAGCACAGCACTAGGAGGGGTTCCATTCAAGAACCCCGACATGGGTGTGTGCCTGCAGTGGGAGAGGGGACTGTCATAATGGGCTTAATCTGAGAGTAATTTATGCATTCAGATACCGTCTTCTTTGAATGAGTATTTTGCCTCTACAGCCATCATTCTGTCCCAGGAGAAGAAAAGCACCTGGGTAGCAGGCATCCAGAGAGATAGGGATGGTGAACGGGCTCAGAGATGACTTAGTACCGGCCACTGAGAAGAGCAGTCTTAGAGAGTGCAGGGAATTGAATTGGATTACATGATTTGGGACAAAACACCATATGACACTGCTCCTATACGACATTACTTCCCTAATGAACTGATACAACTAAGATTTAGGGACTGCTAAAAAAGGAAGGATGGAGCACAATCAATAAAGACAATAAGAGATTTTGATTAGCAAATGAAGTTCAAACCTAGTATTTCAGAAATTTTAATCTCATGAGGACTGGACAAGGAGCCAGTTTCCTGATAGTGAAGGGGACCGACACTGGGTCCCAGAGAGCAGTGAGGTTAAAGAAGGGATAAATAAGGATACTGATCATGACTCAGAGAATAACATTTCAGAATAGATTAGAAAGAAAGAGAATTAATAAAAAGAACAAAGGAAGGAAAAACTTCTTAGAAGAAAACTTGGGAAAAGAACCCTAATGAACATAAGAATTCAGAGAGAAGTGAAGATTTTGAAATGACTATTTATTGGAGAGGCAAAAGAGAAGGGGGATTGGGGGTGGCTAGGTGGGAATTATATATTTATTTTTCACTTTATATTTTGAAGTCTTTATCTTAGTCTGCTACAAAATGTATTATTACTGAAATTGTTACATTTGGGGGGCAGCTAGGTAGCACAGTGAATACAGCACCAATCCTGGAGTCAGGAGAACCTGGGTTCAAATCTGGCCTCAGACACTTAACACTTACTAGTTGTGTGACCTTGGGCAAGTCATTTAACCCCAATTGTCCTGCCTTCCCTCCTCCAAAAAGAAAAAAAAAGAGAGAAAGGGGGATAAAAAGAAGGGGATATTTAATAATTCAAAAATGAAAAATAATAAAAAAAGATTTAAATAAAACTCTCCAATTATGGAAATTGTTGATGAATGCTCTCTCCTGATTTTTCTCCTGCCTATCTCACAGCTTCCTCTCTGTCTCCTTTGCTGGATCCTCTTCCAGAACATATCCTGTAACTCTAGGTTGTTTCTCAGGGCTACATCTTGTACTCTCTTTTCTTTGTCCTCTATACTACTTTGGTTATCTTGTCAACTCCTGTGGATTTAATAACCATCTCTATGCTGATGATTTTCAAATCTGCTTTTTCTGAACCAATCTCTTTGATGACCTCCAATCTCACATCTCCAAATGCCTTTCCCATATTTTGACCTGGGTGTCCAGGAAGCTCAATATGCCTCTAAAAGAACTCATTATCTTTCCCCCTAAACCCTCCCCTGCTCCTATTTTATTACTGCAGAGGGCAATCCCACACAGCAAATTCTCCCAGTCCCTCAAGTTCACAACTCAGGAGTTATCCTGGCTTCCTCATGATTTCTTCTGTACCCTACCCCCATACACAATCTGTTGCCAAGGCCTGGTGATTTTAGCTTTGTAACATCTTTTGCCCCCTTCTCTCCCCTTGATATACCACCACTGGAGCAGGCCCTCATTACCTCACACCTAGACTATTGCAATAGTCTGCTGGTGGGTTTGCCTGACTCAAGTCTCTCCCCACTCCAGCACATCCTCTGTTCAGCCACTAAGGTGATTCTCCTAAAATGCGGGTGTGATCATGACTTTTCTCTATTCAATAATCTTCAGCAACTCTCTATTTCCTCCAGGAACAAATACAAAATTCTCTGTTTGAGGTTCAAAACCCTTCATAAGCTAGCTCTTTCCTACTTTCTGATTTTTTTAATACCTTATTCCCTGACCTGGATGCTTTAATCCAGTGACACCAGTCTCTTAGCTGTTACCAGAACAAGACACTCCATTTCTCAGCTCTGGGTGCTCTCATGCTTAGAATTTTCTACTTCCTCCACCGATGAATGACCTTGCTGGCTTTGTTTAAGTCCCAACTAAAATCTCACCTTCTACAGGCAGCTTTCTGCAACTCCTTAATTCTAAGGTCTTCCCTTTGCTAATTATTTCCTATTTTTCCGGCCTAGAGCTTGTTTTGTCTATATTTGTCTGTTCCTTTGGAATGTAAGCTCCTCAGTCTACCTACAACTGTCTGTGCAATGGGGGCCAATGATCATGAGCTAGCCAAGGTCAGCCTGGATGGATCTAGCATCCTTCTGCTCCATGATTCTCTGATAAAGTATTATGAATAGGTAGGGAACTATTCTCAGTTCCATGTCTACTGCTTGGCACTGCCAGTCATCTTGCTTCTAGAGTACAATGAGTGTGATGGTGTGGGTTCTCCAGAACCAACCCCCAATATATGGCATGAGTTCCCACTTGAGGTGAGCATGCAAGGATTGAGGCTCACTGCCAGCCTATCAATAGTTGGGCAGCTTAAGAGGCAGCTACCCTCCAGGAGGGCATTGAGCCTTCTCACTGGTGAAACTTACTCACAGATTGCATGTAGTCACAGGAGACCAAGATCCAGAAGGATTTTTTTTAATCCAAGTTATCATCTACCAGCCCCTGACACCCTAGGACTGACACTCCCGGAGGAAGGTCAAGGAAAGGGGCTCCTTATCTCCAGGGCAATTCTTTCACCTGGTACACCAGGTTTGCCCTCTCCTGTTGACCTTGGTTGACGCTTTGTTGGCAGTGAAGAAACACTGTTAAGTGCATCTGGGGTTACTTAATAAAGGCCTCTGAGAAGCAGGGCTGCTATGTATCAGGCCTCAGAATAGTTGTTTTTTTTTTTTTTTCCTGATCCCGATACAAGAAATTCAGAGAATTGTTCATTTCTCCTGGATTAACAAGGTGGCCTTCTGCATACTTCTCCCATGGCAGAGTAGGGCAGATCACTTCTGGCTAAAGGGTCAACAATCCTATGGGTCATTTGGATCCCAGATATATCTAGACTGGTGCTGCAGGCTGGGCTTACCATCAGCTTTTTCCTCAGGGTCAGAAACAATGTTTGCCTTTCCAAACCCCATCTCTGTCGTGGGCCAGTTCCCTAATAGTGAAGGGGACCAATAGTGAATCCCAGGAAGTGACGAGAGCTGTTGAGGGCCATCATCTCATTGTCTGTCCTGGAACAATTGGCAAGAATGAGGGTATATTGGGGGTGGCTAGGTGGTGCAGTGAATAGAGCACCAGCCTTGGGGTCAGGAGGACCTGAGTTCAAATCTGGCCTCAGACACTTAACATTTACTAGCTGTGTGACCTTGGGCAAGTCACTTAACCCCAACTGCCCTGCCCTCCCCCCTCCAAAAAGCAAAAAGAACGAGGGTATATGGTAAAGGTGTAGAAAGCTATTGCAGAATACTTCTAGACAAGTCCATTTTTCTAGATAGAACCCTGACATGGCTGTCCCTAGGCTGGCTGTTTTTCCCATGTTGGGTCCTCGTGTACAAAAATATTTGCATATTTATTGATAAAAGATTTTTGCTCCCTCAAAAAAAAGAAGATTGTAAGGTCCTTGAGAACAAGGATTATCTTTTTCTTCTTTTTGTATCCTTAGCACTTAGCACAGGGCCTGGCACATAATAAATGTTTATTGATTGATTGATGGACAGGAGAGCCCAGAGTGTGTTGGGAAATATAGGCTGTGTAAAAAGAATTGTGTTAAAAAAAAGTGAAGAAAATTAACATTAGAAAATAAGTTAACAAAAGAGAAAAGGAATTTTAAAAAATCAAAGAAAATACCAATATAAAAGAAAGAAATAGCAGAAAACACAAAATTTCATTTAAAATTTATAATATAAATAAAAGAATAAAAAATAACCTAAAAATGAACAAGGTGTTCATCATTTGGAGAGTGGCAAAATATATTGTGATCCATGAATGTAATGAAATATCACTATACTGTAAGAAATGTTGATTATGGATGATACTGAGAAAAGTGAGAGGATTTAGAGCTGATACAAAGTGAAATGGATAGAACCAAGAAAATATTATATATGGTATATATATATATATCACACATATACACACATGATACATACACATATACAAACATATGTGTACATATAAAACTGCATATACATATAAGGGAATATACACAAATGCATATGTATACATTATTTATATACATGTTTGCATGAATATATGTATACACACATATGCACATACATAACTATAATAATGTGAATGGAAAAAAAAACCAAAACAATGAAAAAATGAAGACTACGAATTTATAATGTTCAAGTTTGGTCCTGAAAAAGAGATAGGAAAGGGGCGGCCAGGTGGCACAGTGAGTAAGAGCACCAGCCTTGGAGTCAGGAGACTCGGGATCGGTTCCGGCCTCAAATACTTAACACCCACACAAAATAACTGGCCATGTAACCTTGAGCAAGTTACTTAACCCCAATTGCTTTAATAAAAAGAGGAAAAATCACTTCCACTTTTGGGAAGAGTGGATTACTATGAATATATGTCAGACTTTTTAATATATTAGAAAGTTCTGCTTAACTTTCCTCCTTTTTATTATTTATTATAAGAGATGGGGAGAACAGTATATTGAGAAATGTGGTCTATGTGAAAACAAAGGGCATTGTCACAAATTTTTTTTAAAGACAGAAATGCAAATTATCCTGCTTCCAAAATCGTCAAGTGCAACTCTCAGGTCAATTAAAAAAAAAAATTATTGTAGATGTGTCTGTATTTATGGTATCTGAGAGTGTCATGACTCCTCTAGAAGCTTTTCTTCCTTGGTTTGTCTCAAAGTTTGAATGTTATTAAATGCATTTGGCCCAGAATAGATATAAACTCACTCAGCTCATTTACAATAAAGAGCTCTGGTGCCTTTCAGCTACTTTTCCCAGTCATAGGATTGTCAAGGTGACCTAACTGGCTGCTTCAATTACATAGCATTGCCACCATTTATTTAACTATTAGAGTGATGGAAAGCTTTCAGCCTTGCTATTTATGAGGGATGACATTTTAAAAGAGAGAAATCTTACAAAAGGGGATGTAAGAGAATATCACCTTAATGACTTAAGGGGAAAAAACAGAATAACCATGAAAGGAGAAAAAAAAATCAAGTGTTTAAGAATATTAGGGAATTACAAAAAGCCAACTCTCCTTACTGAGCATTGACTCATTAATAAGTACTACCTGGAGCTGAGTTTGTCCTCTCTCCAGCTTTTTGTTAGGGAGGTGAAATAGCTGCCACGTTCTGTGGCTCACATCCCAATGGCATTTGCTTCTGCCCTTCAAAATAAACAAATAACAAAGCCTTTTAGAATTGTTTTCATGTGGTGTTTAACTTGAAATACAATGCAGTTAGAGATGACAATTGGAATGGACTAATATATTTTGTTAAATGGCAATTTCAATAAGTTGTATAAGCTTCATTACCAATTTCCTGAGCAGAATAAGTTTCTGATGTTTTGTTCATCAGTCACCACTGAAAAATTTTAGGTAACACAATTTTCAAAATGCTGCTGAAATAGACATGCTTACAAGTTCAAATGCAAATAAAAGGCATCCAGGAACTAGAGAAGGTAGTCTTTTTTTTTTTCCACAATGCCTTTGTAACCCATGGGGCCTCCCAGGCATGGAGATATTTGATGGAAATGAATGATGGGGTATGGAATTATTTGTGCAAAATGGAATCTCTTGGATTGCTATCATGAGGATAAGAACAGAGACACAAGGGTTTGCTTTCAAGTTAGGAAGAGGAGCTAGAATCGCCTTTGTAGCTACTTCTAGGCAGTTCTTTTAGACAAGTGGTTTTTCACAGAATTCCAGAATCTTAGATTTGGAAAGGGACCTTAGAGGCCACTAAGACTTATCTATACTGACTGAGTATAATACCTTCTCCAACATTATCAGCTCAATAATAGAGTTATGTTATTTTTATGCAAACATTCCCCACTCATTTCTTTGCTTATTGTATAAGCAAGTGATATTAATGGGCAGAGATCTGTATTATCTATAATTGGGTGGGGAGAGGGACAAGGGCATTGACTGTTGGGAATGGCTCACTGATATAGACATAAACTTAATTTGCCTTTAAAACTTACTTTCTCAAAAGTTGTGGAGTATCCACACCTGTATCTTAAAAAGCTGCATATGAATATTAAAGAGATTCTTTATGAAGTTTGGAATCTTTTTATTAGTATGTGACTATATTGTTAAAACAGTGACCAAAAAAAAAATTTAGGTGTCTCCACTGACAACTTTTTATGTATTGCCCGAGTGTCAAAAGGAAAAAAAAAATAAAGGCTCTAATGTTTAAAATGTAGGTTGGAGGCAGACAATCCCTTCCCTAAAATGCATCTGGTACCTTGTATAATCTTTTTGCTTTCTTTTTACTTCCTGGTTATACCCTGGTTTGATCAGTCATAAATCTCAGATAATTGTGAGTTTACAACAAAGCATTTTGGTGCTGTTGACTGGTAGATGAGACCAGGGAGATTTGACTTACCTTAAAGAAGACAAAGATGAAAATCTATTGACTGAACATGAAGGATGGCAGCATCCAGAGAAGCAAAATTCACATGTTGGTTGTGTTGGGGCAGAGTAACCCCCCTTTCGCAAATATTCAGTGATTGGCTTAGGAGTCCCTCATTTTAGTCTAGCCTTGGTACCTGGGAATTAATCAAGTAATCCTTGATCTTTATATTTTATGCTCTTTTTCTATTTCATCACAGCTATTTCCAAGTATATCTCCCCCAACCCTCTCTTGTAGCAACAACAACAACGACAACAATAACACAACAGCTAAACAAAACTGACCAAGTCTGACATATGCGATAGCATTCCCCTCCCATATTCCCCACATCTCTAGAGAGAAGAGGAAAGTATATTTGAGCACATGATCAGTTTACTGATCTGACTGACTAGATTAGTGATTGTAATGAATAGGTTGAAGTCAGCTGCCTTTTAGCATAATTTTAATGTGCATTCCCATACTCAGTGTATCTATCATTCTATTATACCTTAACATCACAATTTCCTGAGATGTATCTGGAGTGGGTTTTTGGCATAGAGTCATTCAGTTTGTCCATTAGAGGACATGAAAGAAAGGACCACAGTCAGAATTTTGTAAGGAATCAGCAGTTCAGCAGGGAAGTTTGAGGTGTTAATTTGGAAGCTAAAGAAACATTGGTTTTGGTTAGATTACCATTAGGCATAAGAGGCTTAAAAAAAAGGAAAGAAGGAGAAAAATAAATTAATGACTTCAAAGCAAAAATGATAAGTAAAGGGAAATTGTCATCCATGATAGTGAACTTAGAGGAAGAAAAAAAAAACTGGCTGTATTTCATGACAATGCAGAGGCCAAGAAATTCATGTAGACTTGTTTTAGAAAAATTGTTATTCAATCCTACTTTTTGAAAACAGCTCTGAGAAAGCTCATTATCATATTAAAGAAACAATGGCTACTGCAGGATGGTGAAAGGAAATCTATTTCTTTTTACCAGTTACAACAATGTTAGTGCTCACACAAGTCAGAAAGAACCGCTTCATTAGGAATATGTTTTAATAGCCAGAGCTCTTCCCCACCCTTTAAAAACAGATAAGGGGATCAAGCAAAAATGACCTCAAGCTTTCTAAAGGAAATCAGACAGTGTTTCGGCTGGAAATAATTCTATTTTTTGTCCTAATGATCAGGAAAATTTGTCATTTACATCTGAAATCTATGCAAAACTCATGTCAGTGAATTGGTTGAGATAATCCTGTAATCCAGCTGAAGATCATTAAGAGAAAGACAGTATAGTATAAAAATGTCATGTTGAAGGCCTAGTAAATCTAGCATCAAGAGAGGCCTACATCCAGGGCCCCCACTTCTGACATGTGCTAGCTTTGTGACCATGGCAAAGTCATTTGTCCTCTCTCTAGCTCACTTTCCTCTTCTGCAAAATGGGGATGCCAATATGCACCTCATAGAGTTGTTTTGAGGATCAGATGGAACAATGTATGTAAAGTCCTTTGCAAACTTTAAGGAGCCGTATAATTGTAAACCATTATCATCTATTTATAAGTGACTTTTATATCACCCTTTCTATCAACAAAATTATTTTATTAATAATACATTTCTCACATTATTTATTCATGCACTAGTGTTTATCCAGGACCAGAATGAGGCAAAGTTGTGACATAGGTAATAGATGTGTTTCTTTCAGCCTATTTTACCTCTAACTCCATATGCTTGGACTCCTTATTTAGGTCTTTTGTCCTTAATCATTGTCCCATGCCCTAGACCTCCTGCACTATATCTCAAACTACTTTTTTTTTTTTTAACAACTGTTGCTGTTGGAAAGAGCTTATAAATTAACACAAAAAATATTAGTGGCCTAAACTTCATATAAATCAAATAAAAGAAACAAACTTACATGAAGAATGAATGAATTTAGGCTCCTTATCATGGGATCTGATGTCTAAAATCCTGATAATCCTGTGAGAAAGACAGGAGAGAGAGGAAGACATAGTAGTATCATTCATTTGAGATGTATAAGCAAGACTATAAGCAAGGAGGTATTAATATAGGAAGATAAATGATATTTTCCCTAGTAATTGGGCATGCTTTCCAAAGAGCATTTTTATTTTTAACAGAGGAATAATAATACAAATGGATGAATTTCAAAGAGTAAAACTTAGGTAGTGGAATACCTACCTCTCCAACAACCAAAAAAAATTATTCATGATGACTTTTAAAATTTAATCTGAATTATTAAAATTTTCTCTATCACTTTCTTAAATCTAGAAAATCAACAAAACAATACATTAAACTCCTATTTCTTGAGTTTGCCAGTTTCTAAGGTGTAAATGCTAACACTGAAAATTGAACATTCGGTTCTTATGGGCCTGTAGCAGCAAGCACCCTGGCTTCCCCAGGGTGTCTGCCAACACAGGTTCTTGGATCTGCTTTGTTAAAGGAAAGCAACTCAAAATGGGTTAACATTTGGGTTACTTTAATCAGTCAGACATACATCGTTTACCTTGTTCAGAGGAAAAAGGTCAGCACCCCAAACTTCAAAATATACAGACAGAATTATCAAGACACTAACAGATCAAGTAGACAGCTTTCCAAACCGTCCAATCATTACATCCATACCCAGTCAACATCTGGGTTTCCACATCTGGGTTTTTTAAAGCCGGCTTCAAGAATTCAGATCAAATCACAGAACACTTCTCAAAGTGAGTCCCAAAACAAAGCTACACATCAGGGCTTATATAGCCTTCTCCTGGCTCAGAGAATGTAACAACCTTATTGACCCACTGGCCAATCAAAAAGTATCTACTGAAAAACAAGCCTCCCACCCAAGGCTTCAGGTGCACTTTAGCCTAGGGGCAGGGAAGATCTTCTAAATTTGCATTTCCATTACAAGGGCCCCAGTCCAAGTTTTCCACAGCACACTTCTGAATTTAGGTATCAGCTGTTAATAAAGTTGTGAGAGAGGTAGATTTAGGCAGCCCTCCCAGTCACTCCAAACAAATGAGTCCTCTTATATACTTATAAATCTGGTCCTGAAGGACAGGGGTGACGGAAGGGTAAATATTTTCTCATAGCCCTTGGAAAGAACTACAATGGTTCCAAACTGGCATTCATTGGGAAGAGAAGGGCAAGGTTATGGCATTTATAACATTAACAGAAGGTGGCAATTGCCCCTGTAATGGTTTGACCAGCTCCTACATCATGAGATGATGGATAGAGGAGAGAAAAAGCTTCCTCTTTAGGAGGCTGGAAAGAGCCAAAAAATTAAAAGTTGTACTTTTCCCAATGTCCCAGCAGGGGCATCTTCCAGAGAAGCATCTTGTACATAATTTCTTTTTATAAATATTTAAGCTCCACATGCTTGATTTGCAGTTGTTAGAGATATTTGCTTTTAGATGTTCCTTTGTTTTGTCCCCCATGAAAACCCAGAGTCATTTAAGAGTAAGAAAACTTCACAGACCATTTCACCATCAAAATCCAGTCATTGCCTGGTTTTTCCAACTGTAAAATAACTTTTGAATAACCAGCAAAGACCCTGAACATAACAATCTCCAGACCAAATTGTATTAAAGTATATAATCAGCAGTTGTTAATGTAGCTGGGCTTGTAGGAAGAATATACACGTACATTTTTGGTTGAAATTGTGCTATTTAGACTTGATAGCTGGTCGGTTTCCCTGCTATAATTATATGCAAACTATAGGCATATTGCCTGGGAATGATTGTGCTTGAACTATTTGTAATTACAGGTAGTAAGTCCATGGGTACTTGGGGCTCAATTCTGCTAAAAATCATTTCAATATAAAGAATGTTTGCTTGATGCCTGGTATAGGGCTGGTACATGATTGGGATGGGTACCCATGGCTGGTCTTATGGAAACAACAAAGCTGGCTCATAGGAGATATTTCTAGTAAAGATGGTGAAATGGAATATAGCAGCTGATACCAGTTGTCCAAAACTAGCAACAGATAAAGGGGCAAAGGTATTTAATTCTAATACAGTATCCTTTCTCTGAAGTGTGCAGACTGGCCAGTCTCTTTTTTTTTCTGATCACTCCAGTTGATAATAGAGATAATTGGACAATATTCCATATATTCTATATATCTCTATTTGTGTTTCCCTATAAGCTGCATTTGTATGAGGACAGATACATGGTTGATTGTTTGTCCTTCATATTGGAAGAAGACCAAAATGACATCACTATGTCAAGAAACAGTGTGTCTGACTGGTTGATCAGACCAATATGAGTTCAGAAGACTCTGCTGCAGGTCAGTCACCAATGGTCCACATGAGTGCAGTGCAGATGTCACTAAATTTGCCCATCTCTTTGTTTCTTTTGAGCTACTGCAATTCTACTTTTTTCATAGAGAGCAGTGACTTCTTTGATGTTAGTTTGCCATTCAGGGCAGTCCTGTGTCAATGTCTCTAATGTCTTATAATCAATTTGAAAGTCCTTCAGAGAGATCTTGAGAATGTTCTTGCATTGCTTCTTCTGACCTCCATGTGAGGGCTTGATTTTTGTGAATTCTCTGTAAAATAGCCTTTTACGCATATGTGTTTAGCATTTGAACAACATGGCCAGTTCATTGGAGCTGCACTCTTTGCAGTAGGGTTTGAATGCTTGGAAATTCAGGTCAAGAAATGACCTTGGTGTCTAGTACCTTATCTTGCCAAGTAATCTTCAGAATTTTCCTAAGACAATTCAAATGGAAGCGATTCAGTTTCCTGGCATGGAGCTGGTAGGCTGTCCAAGCTTCAAAGGCATACAACAATGAGGTCAATATAACGGCTCTATAGATCTTCAATTTGGTAGGTAGCCTAATGTCTCTTCTCTCCCCCACTTTCTTTCAGAGTCTCCCAAACATTGATCTAACTCTGGCAATCCATGCATCAACCTCATCATGTTGGTGTACATCCCTGGAAAGTAAGCCACCAAGGTAAATGAATTTATCCTCACCATTCAAAATTTCTCCATTTGCTGTAACTGATGGTTCCATATATGGATGGTGCAGTGCTGGCAGTGGAGTACCTCTGTTGTATTGGTGTTGTTAGGCCAAAATTAGCACAAGAGGCAGAGAATCAATCCATACTCTTTTCATCTCAGACTCAGAGGCTACATTGAGTGCACAATCATCTTCAAACAAAAAGTCAAACACCAAGAGTTCTTCCACTAAAGACTTTTCAAGTTAAATAATTAATAATCAGTGTGGTAGCTGACCTTGATGCCATTTTCATCCTTATTGTAGGCATCTGACAACATTGTTGAAAACATCATACTGCAAAGCATGGGAGCAAGCACACAGCCCTGCTTCACTCTGTTGGTGTCTGGGAAATCATGAGAGCATCAGTCATTAACCATTTATTATCCTATACAAGTATAATGCTGTGAAATGGTGTGCGACTTCTCCAGGCAAGTAAATTTTGCTGTTCTGTTCCACATTTCCTCATGACTGATGGTATAAAAGGCCTTGGTCAGATTGATGAACAATGTGTACAGTCCTCTGTTCTATTCCTGGCATTTCCCCTGCAGTTGTTGGGCAACAAACACCAATATGACCATCTCTCAGGCCTTTCTGAAGGTAGATGATCATATTGCAGGTGAAGGATTAGCCTATTAAGGAGAACTCTGGAGAGAAGGTTGCCAGTAATGACTGAGAGACAGCCCCTTCCCCACTTCCCCACCTGCCATCATTGTCACGGGTCAACCTATTTAATGTTCCTTTATAGAGATGAACAATGTAGGTATCCTTAAACTTCTAGGGGATAACCTTCTCTTGCCATATAACCCAGAAGATTTCAGTCAACTTTTTGCAAGAGCAGTGGACCCCTGCCTTATAAATTTCAGTTGAAATAGAATCAGCACCAGGTGCTTTGACACATGAGAGTAAACTAATGGCTTTTAGGTAAGCAGAGGTTGAGGTGCCTGGGGCTCTCAGAGAGGCCTAAACAAGAATAAACATCAATATCCTTGTGAGGTCTGTCATGGGTTCAGGAAGTAACAAAGCCAATTCGTAGGTGTTACTATTATGAGGAGAATATGACTGTGAAAATGGAACTGGTGCTGGTGTTGGTATACAAAATGAAAAAAGGCAGAAGCCTGGTCTTAAGTCTGAAGTTGGTTCCTGGTTTCAGCATTAGGTCCATCTCTCTGTAAAATGACAGGGCTGTAGAAGAAGAGGGGAAGAGGAACTAGAGAGCAGTCTCATCATCCAGAACTGTGACATAACAATATAAATGACCTCCAGACCAAAGAGAGACAAGATTAGGATCAAGACGAACTATTAAGAGTGCAAGGGTGGGGGAAAAAATCTGTTCCTGGTTCAGTCTCAAATCAGGAACTGAGGTTAAAGACATGAGTAAACAGAAGAAAAACCTTAATACAATGAAGAAATACTGTTTTAAGATATGTCTAAGAGGTAAAATCAGAAGGAAAGAAGTGATTTCATAGTAATTGCAAGTAGAAGTTTAGAAAAAATGAATATCTTGACCCCAAGGACCGCAAGAGTAGATAGAATAGACAAATCAAATAATTTTAAAACATTAGAGCTCTTGAGTAAAAAAATGGAAGAAAAATAAATAGAAAAGGGAAAGCATAATCCAAGTAGGGTATTCCTGAAAAACAGAATGGAACAAAAAGAAGTCACATGGCTAGTAAATGTTAAGTGTCTGAGGCCAGATTTGAACTCAGCTCCTTTTGACTCCAGGGCCTGTACTCTATTCACCGGGCTACCTAGCTATCCCATCTTCTCCCATTTAATATATCCTTCTGCCACCAAATAAAGATCTTAAACAATCCAATCTCTGAAAAGGAAGAATTGAATTATTTGTAAAGGGATTACCAAAAGGAAAAACAAAACAAAACTAAACAAAGCAAAAACTTTTCTAGATGAATTTACAGTTGAAATCTCTCAGATTTCCAATGAATAGTTAATACCTCTACTATAGAAATGACTTACAAAAAGTGAGATTGCTTTACCAAATTCCTTTTATGAGATATAGACCTAATAACTAAATCAAGTAAGGATAAAGCAAGTAAAGGTGAGAAATTGCTTTACCAAATTCTTTTATGAGATATAAATCAGGTAAGGATAAAGCAAGTAAAGGTAACAGTGGAACTTTATCATTAATGAAAATTGATTTAGAATTTTAAATAAAATATTGGCAAATAGGCCATAGCAATTTATACCATACAAAAATTGCTATATTAAAGTTGTATTCATACCAGGGGTATAAAGATGGTTCAACATTGGGAAAATAATTGGTATAATTAACCACATTTAAAACATTCCAAATCACACAATTATATGGATGAAGGGAAAAAAAAGCCTTTGACAAAGTTCCATATGTACTTATGCTAAAGGCTCTATAAAGTATAGGCATAATGGGATTTTTTCATAATATGATAAAAAAAATCTAAAACTGAAAACTAGTTTGATATATAATGGGGAAACACTTGAAGCTTTAAGAATACATAAGAGTAAAGCAATTTGCCCCATTTCCCCACTATTATTTGATGTAGTTCATGAAATGTTAGCAATAGAAGTAAGCAAGTTGAAAAAAATATAAGGATAAAGATGAACAAAGAAGAATCAATTATACAATTTTAGAGCTGGAAGGGACCTCAGTGGTCATATGGTACAACATATATCTAAAAAGAATGTCCGGTATAGTATGCTATTTCCATATAGTTAAAGGATGTGAATAAGCATTTGTCCTTAACAGAAAATCACAAATTATTTTAAAATATATATTTTTTTAAAATTCTGAATTTAATAGTCATTAAGTAAAATGACCATTTACACATACGTAGTAGAATAGGGGCAAAGATTGTGCATGGAACTGTAGATCTCTATTACATATAGAGTCCTCTTTCTTCTAAAAACATAATCAACATATATGTATATATTATATATGCATATAATTAATACACAAATATATATGTATATATACCCACATACATATAGGTGTGTATATACACACATGTGTATGTACACATACACACGTACATATATGTATGCATGTACATATACATACATATACACATATGGGTAGATATATATGTATATGCGTGTACATATATACACACATATATGCATGTATATGGCTTTCAAAGCTGTCCTGCTTATCTATGATTGTTCTTGCACTTGTTACCTTTTGTGTATTTAGAAAAAAGCAGAGAGAAGATTCTGGGAAGATGGCAGATTAGGTCAGAAAATTCTAAACTCTCAAGAGATTTTCTCCCACAAAAGGGTTAAAATAGCACGTTAGGGCAAACAAAGAGTGGGTTTAGATAAATAAGAATAGGGCCATAACTGGGGTCTCCTTGGGACAATTTGAGAAGATCGGAAGAAAAATCGGAGGGCAAGATTTGGTCCTGTGAAGAGTAAACACCTCCAGGCTAGGTTCCATTTTAACAACAAGCAGCAAGTTCCCGGTTTAGTTGGATTGATAGTCTGCGTTGGCCAGAGCCACCAGAACCTTGACCCCCAGGATAGCGAGGGGAGTTGGGCATTTGAGCCCAGGAAGACAGAGGGAAACTCTGCTGACCAGAAACACCACACCCCACTGTCCTGGGAAGAGGGAAGAACTGAAGACCTGGGGCAAGAAGCACCATCTCCCATACCCCAGGGCTAGAAGTGACTACAAAAATTAATTTATTACCACAAAAAAATGCACAGGCAGAGGAGAAAGAACCAACCATAGGAAGCTATTATGTGAATAGAGATGACCAGGGTTCATCTTCAGAGGAGGAAATTGAAGTAAAGAAACCCCCAAATATTAACATCAAATGGTCACCTTCCCCCCCAAAATTTATAGAAGATCTTAAAAAAGGCTTTAAAAATCAAATGACAGAGATGGAGGAAAAACTAAGGAAAAAAAGTCAGAATAATCCAAGAAAAACAAGAGGGTTATGAAAAGAAAGTCAACCAAATAGAAAAGGGGATCCAGAATCTTAAGGAAGAAAATAACACTTGGAAAATTAGAATTGGGCAAAGTGAAATTATAAGAGATTGAGAAATAATTAAACAAAATAATAAAAAATAGAAAAATATTAAATATCTTATAAGAAAAACAATAGATTTGAGAATAGGTCAAGAAGAGAAAATATAAAAATAATCAGACTAACTGAAAGTTATGATCAAAAAAGAATGTTGATACAATAATACAAGAAATAATTTTTTTTTTTGCTGTTTGGAGGGAGGAAGGAAGGGCAAGTGGAGTTAAGTGACTTGCCCATGGTCACACGGCTATTATGTGTTAAGTGTCAGGCTGGATTTGAACTAAGGTTCTCCTGACTCCAGGGCTGGTACTCCTTTCACTGCACCACATAGCCGCTCCTAAGAAATAATTAAAGAAGGTTTTGGAAAATAATATATTGAAGAGCAAAAGAACTGGGGCTCTGGCCTAAAATATCCTACTCTGCAAATTTAATTATTATCCTGAAGGAAAAAAAATGGACATTTGATAAACTCTCCGATTTTCAAGACTTCATTAAAAAAAAATCCTGAACTCAACAGAAAATTTAATATACAAGAACCAAGAGAAATAAAAGGTACATAACAAAGACTTATTTTAAGGGATTCATAAAGACAGTTTACTTTTTATATATATAAAATGTAAAATGCAGGTCTAGGATTCTTAATAATTGGTTAACTCATAATAAAGATTGGGGTAAACTTGTGTATGATATGAATTTAAAAAAGTAAAACCATTTAGAAGCAGCTAGAAAAAATAATTATTTTATACAAATGAGGTACAAGAGGAAGAATCGCTACAGATGAATTAGATGGGGGAGGAGGGTTGATAGTTCTGGTAACCTACTTTCATAGGGATTGGGTTTCAGAGGGAACAATATATGTGTGTGTGTGTGTGTAATTAGAATATAAAGGCCTTCTAAATTCAGAAGAAATAAAATGGTAGGAGTATAGTGAGGGGGGAGAGGACAAAGGAGGAATCTTTAGAGGTGAGGGGGAGGGAATAGATAAAAGGAGGCTATAGAAGGGTGTTTGGATTTATGGGAATGGGATAGGAGAGGGGTCCTTGGAGGGGCGTAGGCAAGTAATAGTAAGACAAGGTAGTGTGTAGAGGGAAACTATGTGTCTATATATTATCTTTCTGTATAATTATATTGTTACTGTATAAATTTTTCTCCTAATTCTGCTCACTTTACTCTGCATCTGTTCACATAACTCTTTCCAATTTTCTCTAAAATCATCATCCCTTTTAATTTTACGGTACAATAATATTTCCTTCCACTGATGTCCATAATTTGGTCAGACATTCTCTAGGATTGTCATTCCTTCAATTTTCAAGTTTTTTTGCCAATACAAAAAGAACTGCTATAAATATTTTTATTTATAATGATTCTTTTCCTTCATTGCTCTCTTTGGGGTATAGGTATAGGCCCAGAAGTAGATACCAATGAGTCAAAAGATATACATAGTTTGGTGACTTGAGCCATAGTTGGGAATTGCTTTCCAGAATGGTTATTATAGGAAGATAACGGGGTATTAGAGGAGCAAATATCATAGTATAGCTCAAAAGTTCCCTTGAAGGAATGATGATAAAGAAAACCAAGGAGAATCTGCTATTAATTCCGTCTAGTCCAGGACTCCACAGAAGAGGACAAGAATTCTGCAGAAGCTTTGATCAGAGAGAAACCAGATTGGATGTGAAGCAAAGTTCATAAGCAGACTGGTTCCCCAACAAGAGACAAAACCAGGCCAGAGCCATGTCTGTATCTGGAGATAGGACCAGACCAATAGAAGGCTGCCCCAGAAACTTAAGCATCACATATAATACAGTAACATCAGCAGGTAGGACAGGGTGCTCCAGAGACACTTCCCAGTTTGTGCCCAGGACTCCACAAGAGATGAAATTTTCAAATTTTCACCTGTGCAACCAACTTCATTTCAAAAGCTATGTAACTGACTGAATTGGTGGCGCATTGTTCTAATACTTGATGACTGATGTAGAAATCTCTTATCAGGTTGGATATAGAATCCCAGGCTGAAGAATGACCTTCAAATATGTAAATGATTACAGGAAGAGCCTTGACCTTGTAAATCTTTTTCTTCAGAGAGTATTAAAGTGGAGGGAAGAATATTAGATTGCTTTGAAAGAGAGTTTGGTTAACACAGAATAAAAGTGTAGAAACAGGAAACTAAATTGTAGTTTAAAAAACATGAAACTAGGTTGTAGAATCTCCATTCCTTTGGGGCTTTTAAAATCAGGATCAACAGCTAACTGTATTATGTAGTTTAGAAGCTGACCTGGTGGAAGTAGGGACCTGGCCTGATGACTTCCTAAAAATCTTTTCTTATTTTATAATTCTGCTGACAGGTATTTCATAAAATATAAAAGATTTCACATTTCTATTGTATATCGGATTTTTTGTCTCATCATTTTTCTTTGAGAATCATTTTATACCTGTAATTTTTTTTCAAAGACTGTTCGTTTTCTTCAATTCTATTAGAAGCAGGATTTATTATCTGTAGTATACAAACAATTCTTTCTCACTTGAATGAACTATTTTAATACAATTCTCAGTTAAGGATCCTTAAGGTCACATTAGTTAATTTTACATATGAATATACACATATGTGTATAGTATTATATATATTACATCTACACATTTATATATACATACATATATTGATATTTGAAAGTGAATCTTTTTTTAAAATTAGAATTAGGATGTATACCCCCTCCCTTCCAGTTTTCCATTGTAAATGGTACCTGATACTTAGAACCATGTCTCAGTTCTCCTCTGGCCTAAGTATTGTTTTGATGTATGAGCAATGGTGATCTGTTCAAAGCAGCTGGGGTTGAAGCCCAGGCATGAAGTGATTTGATATGCTTTGGGTATGTTTATATTATGATTCAAGTTCATATGAATGCTAGCTGCCATTTTGGGGAGCTTGGCTAGAAAGAGAGGACAATAAATGTAGGAAAAGCAACAGCCAGGAAAAACAACGTGCTCAGAACCCATTCCCAGAACACGAAGGGAAGATACTTTGGAAGACTGGTTCTTTACTGTTGCCCAAATACCCTCCCTAACTACCGATGAATGATGATGGTCTGTGGAAAGGGATGTTTCTGTTGGAAAACATCAACATATTGCCATGGGTCCACTGATTTAGCTCTTCTACAGGCTTGTTTACAGAAGGCACATAAACCCATGTACTCCACACATTGTGACCCAGCTTAGATTTATATGTTAATTTACAACATTCTATGTTTAGTGTTGGCCTTCAATCAGAAAGCACATGTATCATCACAAATCTGTATTCTCAGCCCATTTGCACTCTTGCTAATTTAGATTGTTATAGTAATTTAAGCTCATGGGATAATATAAGAGTAATTGGTCTAAATGAATTTTTTTTGTAATTGCTTTCCAATTTTCAAACAATTCCTGGGAAATAGGTAGTCCTTTCCCAGGTAGTTTCTGGTCTTGGGTTTACCAAATACAGGTTTATTGAGTGTGATGGTTTTTGGTTTGTGTCTGTTACTTTGCTCCACTGATCTGCTTTTGTGCTTTAAAAAAAATCCAACATCAATTACTTCTTGACCTCATGTTAACATCATATATAGGTGTACAGAAATATATGTAAAGATGCTTATAAACTTTTATCATTTTAGGAAATGGCCCTCATGACTTTTAAAGTTTTCAATATAAACAAATACTAAATTTTATCAGTGTTTTTTCCCATTCCTATCAATATAATGCCATAGTTAGGTTGCTTTTTGGTTTTAATATGATTGATTAGATTGTTTTCCTAATACTGAATCATCTTTTGTTCCTTATATAAATACAACTCAGTCATACTGAATAACTGTTAAATAAATTAGTCTTTTTCTTTAATTTCATGGTTTAAAAAATTCATCAAAAGTGATCAGTCATTTTGGTATAGACCAAATATAGATTATTTTCTTTATTTTATTCCTACATGCTTTAAGTACTAAGCTATTTGTCTCAAAATGCATTTGATAAGGCATTTTCTCAATTATTAAGAATACTTTGTGAATCATTGATAAAAAGAAGTCCTCTAATATGCATCGAAACATTTATAGCAATGCTTTTTATAAGAGCAAAGAACTGGAAATAAAGTTGTGGTACATTAATGTAATAGAAATTTACTGTGCTGTGAAAAATGATGAGTGTGATGACTATAGAGAAACTTGGAAAGATCTACATGAACTGATGTGGAATGCTGTAAGGAGGATGGTGTTGTGGGGGAGTCAAGTTCTATAGGTTTTTTTTTTTTTTAAGCAATTGGGGTTAAGTAACTTGCTCAAGGTTACACGGCCAGTTATTATTTCTGGGTGTGGTGCTGAGTATCTGAGCCCGGATTTGATTCAGGTCATCCTGACACTGGAGCCGATGCTCTTACTCGCTGAGCCACCTGGCCGCCCCTAAGCAATTGGGGTTAAGTAACTTGCTCAAGGTTACACGGCCAGGTGTTTCTGGGTGGATGCTAAGTGTCTGAGCTCGGGATTCGATCTCCAGGTGTTCTCAACACTGGAGCCGGTGCTCTTACTCGCTGTGCTACCTGGCCGCCCCTCTATAGGTTTTTGCCATAAAATGGTATAGGGAGGGCAAGGGCAGGCTGTACTGGGAGGACAGTGGGAAATTGCTGATTATATACTAGAACTCCAATATCTTTTAGATCACATGGTTCCATTTTAAATATCCATCTTCTAAAGAATAATTTTTTGAAAGCTTGTGATACTAAAAAGCTAGTTAATAATCACATCCAGTTACAAAGAATTATTACCAGTATAGTAAACCATCAGTCTGTAAAGATATTTCTATTTCCTGATTTTATTTTTTTATTAGAAACTACAATTTAGAGGTTATATACAATCATAACCTCTATGCTATATAGATATGCATATTGATTACATGCAGGGAGCAGCATAGTGGGGGATGTCTGTCAATGGCTGAGTATTCACAAGATTAAAACCAGGGCAGACAGTAGAACCCCTGTCCAGAATTTCAGGTGTTTTTTCCTGATTAGGAATCCTAAGCTATAATTATGATAATTTTATGATTTTGATTATGAACAACTTTTTTTGCAAACTTCCTAAATGACTGAACTAAACTGTAAGCAGATCTTTTTGCCTTTGTGCTGGGCTAAAATCAGTAAGATTGTCATTTTGTTTTCTGTGACAAGACTGTGGTGGGTATATCATAATTCGCCACTCCTACTGCTGCCCTGCCCTGCTTCTTCATGGGGTTAGGGTCAAGGGTGGAGACTATGGAGGGAGAACTTCTTAGTAGGAGGAGAGATAAGTGTAACTGAACCTGGCCAGTAACTTCTTTAGCTCTCTCATGGGAGAGAGCCAAAAGAGTGAACAATACGCTGTAGGTTTTTCTTTTCCTTATGTAGTCAAATCTTAACAGATAGATTCACCTGGTGAAAAATCAAGTGTCTATTGGTTGTCTTGTCTATTAACATGGAACTTTGATCACCTCCACCCTGTAGAGTGTAATCTCCTTGAAGATAGGGGCTGTAATTTTTGTTCTTGTAATTTGAATACCTCGCTGCCATACTTGTCAAACTGTCAGATTTATGAATTGTCTGGAAGCAAGTCACTTAACTTTGATTGTGTGAAATAATAATAATAATAATGATACCTTCCTATTAGGTGAAATTCTGATTCTTGGCAATCAGTGCTATGATAATATGTCTGAAATTTTTATTGAGCCAGTTGACAAGAGAATAATTCAACTTCTGGGCATTCCCTAAGGACTACTAGAAATGACATTTTTAATTTTTTAAAATTTTTTGCCAAGGTCACATGGCTAGTTTTTGTGTTAAGTGTCTGAGGCCAGATTTGAACTCAGATCCTCCTGACTCCAGGGCCAGTGCTCAATTCACTGCACCACCTACCCACCCCAGAAATGACATTTTTTAATGACATGTCAATGAGTAATCAGTAAATGGAAAAGACCTGCTATTTTGTTCCCACTAAAATCTGCTTCCTACCCAAGCTTCCCCTTTTCAACATGCAGCTCTACAATTCCTTTTGTCTCTTGGACTAGAAAACTTGGAATTATCTTTGACTTTCCCTTTTTCATCTCCTGTATCTAATCTGTCACTACATTCCATCACTCTTCATTTGAGATGCCTTTTCAATTTTCACTTTCCTTTTTCAATCCCACTGTCATTCACTTAGATCAGGCTTGAAGTTTAGGTTCCTATAACAGTGTGCTAGGCAGTGATGTTGATTCTATATCATTCCTCTCTAATTTATAGTTCATGGATTATAGTGATTTTTAAACCTCAACTTTTCATAGAAATGCTATTGATGTTGATAATGTTTCTAAAGAAGAATTGGACTCATCTTCCAAAAACAAATGTCTATTGTCTGCTGCATTAAATCTAAACTCCTCTGACTGGCTTCTGGGGATCTCCCTCATCTAGGCCCACTCTTTCTATCATTTCATTTTGTATTACTCCTTAAGGTAATATAGTGGAAAATCAACTAGACTTTAGAGGCAAAAGTCCTGGGTCTGAAAATTAGCCCTGTCATTTATGAACTTCATGATCCTTAGCAAGTCACCAAATATTTCCAATCCTCAATTTCCTCAGCTACAATTTGGGTGTGATAACTTCTGTGCTATTCTTCTCATAGGGTTGTTATGAGAATCATATAGGAAAATGTACATGAAAGTGATTTGTAATAATGAGTTGCTATCTAAGTCTGAGGTATTATAGCAGAGACTTTAAAAATATTCAATGAGACTAGTGTGGTGGCACATACCTATAATCTAAGCTGTGGGGGTAGATTGGCAGACCTCTGGTGCTCAGGAGTGCTCAGTTGCAGGGCTGGACCAATCTGGTATGTGAATTAAATTGAGCATTAGTAAGAGGATCCTCAGGGAGCACGTTGTCTAAGAAAGGGGCAAAATGGGGAAATGGGGAGGACCAAAGTTACTGTGTTGATTTGATGTAGGACTGGGCTTGGGAATAACCCCTGCTTTTCCATCCTGAGAAAGGCAGAGAGAATCAGTCTTTAATAAGGAGGAAGTCACCAAAGTCTTGGTGCAGTTTGGGGTGGAGATACTCTTTATAAACACATATTGTCTGTCTTTTCTCATACTCATACACATTTGTACTATAATAGACGCATATATGTATATGGACTGATGGTGGAAAGCATTCTAATAAATATTAAAGTAATTTGTGAAATTCAAAGCTCTGAAAAATATTTTGATTTCAAGACTTCAATGGACCCACGATGGATTCTCCTTCTCTTACTGTAGACCTCTATCCATCTACACCTTTCCACACTACAAAATCTCGTCAACATACCATAAATCTTCTAAATGTATACATATACATGAATAGTTTTTGTCTTTTGTTCATATGCATTATAATTTATATATTATATAATAAATAATTCTTACATATATTCATAATTGACCCTATAGAATATAAAATATAGATACATGCACACATATATACTATGTGCGTTAGTGTGGGTGTGTGTACATATATGCTGTAATAGACCCCAAAGAATATATATTATATGAGAATGGGCAGCTTTAATTTTTCCCAAAGAAAATATATATATATATTATATGAGAATATGAGAATATAATATATATTCTTTGGGGAAAATTAAAGCTGCCCATCTCTTATATCACCTTTTTTTCTCCACATTACTGGCCTACATCCTTTTCTACTCACCCATTGTTTCCACTATTATCCAATATATATAGTATACCAATTCTTTTTTCTTTTTCTTTTTTTTTTTTGGTGGGAGGAAGGCAGGGCAATTGGGGTTAAGTGACTTGCCCAAGGTCACACGGCTAGTAAGTGTTAAGTGTCTGAAGTCATATTTGAACTTAGGTCCTCCTGACTCCAGGGACAGTGCTCTATTCACTGTGCCACCTAGCTGCCCCCAGTATACCACTTCTTGCCAGTTGTTGATCATACTTTCTAGCTTACTATATATCTCAGAATGAACCCAAGAGGTGACATATTCTAATAACTTAGGAGTAAAATGGGAAACATTCATGATTTTAAACTTTATTGCTCACGTACAACAGGCAGACAACAAATCTGAATCAAGAATACCAAGGCATTGGTTCATTTGCATTCAAACTCACAGGATTGGTCATTCTAGTTAATTTATTCTGAGCAGGTTGAGCTCTCTGAGCAGACAGGTTGCTGTGTTGCATTTCATTATTTTGCCCACTTCTGATGTTCTGCCTCAAAGCAGAGCATTAATAGAGAGTCCTTAGCTAAGCTAAGCTGTTATCTAGGCCTTGTTAACTTTGCGGATGTAGCCCACTAACATTTATGTTCATGTAGGATAGGTTATGAAAATATCTGTAAATGAATAAGTTATTAGGGATTTTCTCTAGGTGAATACCAGAGAAACACAAATAGTTTTTGTCTTTTGTTCATATGCATTATAATTTAATTCACCAAAAAACAGGTCAGAAGTACAGATGAATTTTATTTGGAAGTGTGAGTAGTGTACATAATAAAATATATCACTGTAGGACATTGTTATCATTCCATATCAATTTAATTGGGATAAAGGAAATTAAAATTGTGATAGGCTCTTTTTTTCTTTCCTCTTGCAGATATATACATATTGTTTTGTACAAATATGAAATGAGAAGATTAACCTCTGCTTCAGAGACTATGGCTACTGTTGCTTCATCTTTAAGAAGGAAGAGAATCCTGGGGAAAGTTATGGTTTAGCTTTTATTCTGGAGAGACTTTTTTTAGAGATCAGAAATGAAGGACTAGAAGGACCTCTTTTTCAGTCAATTTTTCTATCCTTCTGGCACTGGAGACACTCCAAAGTTAAATTTCTCCGGTTGTCCTTATGAATTTGAAGTGCTAATGCTCTTCTTATGTTGACTGCTACTACTTGCTTCTATTTTTGTATAAGCCTGTGCAAAGCCTGTACATATGGTCAAAGAGTGCAGCTATTGACTCCCATTCTTTAAATGATATGAAAATAGTTTCAATTAATGATAGCATTCTAGGTATAATTGTCAGATCTAGATATATCAGAGCCATGTCATAAACATTCCTGTTGACATCAACAACCTTCTTGGAAATTTGTTGTTCATTCATTCAGTCATGTCTTACTTTTTATGCCCCCATGGACCATAGTATTCTAGGCCCTTCAAACCTCCACTATCTTGTAAAGTCTGTCCAAGCTCATGTTCCTTGTTTCTATGACACTCTCTATCCATCCCATCCTCTGTTATCCCCTTTCCCTTTTGCCTTCAATTTTCTCCAACATTTGGGGTCTTTTCCAACGAGTCCTGTCTTCTTAGTGTGTGGCTAAAGTATTTAAGCTTCAGCTTCAGTATTTGTCCCGATCAGTTGTCTGAATTAATTTCTCGTAAGTATTGACTGATTTTATCTTGCTATCTAAGAGACTCTCAAAAGTCTCCAGCAAGAGGATTCAAAGCACCAATTCTGTGGTACTCAGCTCTCCTTATAGTTCAGCTCTCTTAGCTACATATTATTACTGGAAAAACCATAGCTTTGATTATATGGACCTTTGCCAGCAAAGTAATATCTCTTCTTTTAGTATGCTGTCCAGCTCTGCCATATCTTTCCTTCCAAAGAACAAGTATTTTTTAATTCTTGTAAAAATTCAAGGTTATTTTGATATATCCAAAATATAGGTAGTCTTTGTCATTTAATCCATAAATTCCTAGTCCTTCCATAGTCAGTAAAAGTATTTGTCTCAAATATTTCTCACAAAATGATTGAGATATTATAGTCACCCAGAAACTACCATCCTGTAAATCAGTGCATGCTGAATTAACAGATTTCACCTTTGCTTCTGCATGGGATCCAGTGAGTCTAAATGGGCTAGACCTGCAAACAATTGATGATGAAGCCATGCTTATTGTTTTTTGGAGCTTGAATGATTGCTTTCCCTTGCTCCATATTTGTTTCCTGATGCTGATTCTTTAAAAATTCAGCTTCTCACAGTACAGTTTTTCATCCCTCTTTAAGGTACATTTATCACTCGTGTGTTCATCTAAGCCACAGCTATAACAGAAAATAAATCTGGTTCTCTATTAGAAATGTGCTAGTGGTGATTTTGCATCGAATGGTAGTGACCTCTGTTCTCTTGGTCTTTCATTTTCACAATCAGGATGATATTGTTTGATGTTCCATCTTTTGACAGGTCTCTCTAAACTTTTGTCTTCAAATCTCTGTTATCAGTGTGAGTCCCTTGCTTTGCTTTTGTATTCCATATACAAGATGTTTGGGAGCTACTCAAAGCTGAAACTGGGGTTAAAATAACAGGAAGATTTCTTATCAGATCTAATCTTAGCTCATTTTTGAGTGCTGTATACTATGACTACAACTACTACTACTACTACTATTACTATTTCTACTACTACTGCTGCTGCTGCTGCTGCTGCTATCTTCTATTATCTTCTGCTACCACCTAGCATTTATAGAGAGCATTAAGCTTTAACAAATGTTTTCATATTATACACACACACACACACACACATATATATATATATATATACATATGATCCCACATGATCCCCATAGCCTTGTGAGTTAAATGCTATTACTTTACAGATGAGGAAACTGAAGCAGAGAGAGTTACTCCCCCAGGATGACATAGCTATTAAGATTCAAATACGGGTCTTCCTGACTGTGTTCATCAGTCTGTCCACTGGGCCACATAGCTTGCTGGAAATAGCTTTATTAAGGGCTGGTATGTAAAATTCAGAAATATATTGAAAAAGCATTGGAATCTTACTCAATATCTGAATCCTAAACAATTACTTCAATTAATTGCCCCAAGACTAGAATAATTCAACTAAACACATTTAATACATGCTCAGCATTGTTGTAGATGCTAGGGATATAAAGACTAAAATGCAATTAATTTTGTTGGCAAGGGGCTTACATTTATTAGGAAGAAACAATATATATATATATATATATATATGCATGTAAAACAGTAATACATATACAAAAGAATTACAAAGTTTTTGGGAGGAGAGGGGAGAAATTAAAGTTGTTGGAATCAGGAAAAGTCTAATATATTTGATGACCCCTCTTTGAACCTCAAGGAAACTATATGCTCAACATAGTGATTATGGGGAGAGAGATCATTTCATGCATGGAGTGCAGTTGGGGATACTGCCTGTGCAAAGATTCAGAGACTGGAGATGGAATAGTGTGTCTCGGACACACTAAATATACTAGTTAGGAAAAAAAAATATATATATATATTATGCTTTTAGGGAATGCTAACTAAGTGACTACTGCTAGGCAACACAGTTGCCTACTGCTAGGTCCTAGAGTCAAGAGAATGTGAGTTCAAATTCAGACTCAGATACTAGCTGGTAACTTAACCTCTGCCTGCCTTAGTTCCCTTAACTATAAAATGGGGATGATAAGAGCACCTGCCCCACAGGGTTGTTGTGGGGATGAAGTCAGATACTAACTTTAAGTGCCTGTCATAGCTCTTGGCATGTAGTATGTGCTTAATAAATGCTTATTCTCTCCCTTCCCCATACCACAGGGATATAAAAAGACACTGCCACCTACTTGGTTTTATTTCACAAAGCAGCAATCCCTATCTGGCCTTTTAGGTTCAACGAAGGCCTGAGTTTAGACTAGAACTCATGAGTTTTGGGTGGCAGTGTGCATTCATTCTAAATCTGGCATTTGACTTCTGTGTCTTCTCCCTTCAAGATGGATTAGGGCTGTTTCAATTAAGTACTGTTAATCTTGAAATGACTGAGGTTGGAAATAGGATGATTAAATCAACATCTGAGATAAGACATCAGAAACACCACCCAAATATTAATTATCCCTTGGAGGAGATGGCATTGTGTGGAACCCTTTCCCCTCTGCTTCCTGGGATTATTGGAGCGGTACTGTGAGATCATTAAAGGAAAAAAGGGTTTGGACTTTGGTTTCACACTGCTGGCTTGTTAAAAGGAAGGCTGGAGCCTGTGTTCTTATCCAGTGTTTAATGAGCTGGCATGTCTATAATTGGGGGTAGAAAAAAGGTACAAAATGTACCTGTAAAGTTATATTAGTGAGTTATTAGCCATTTGAAACAGTTGCACAGATTGCGCTGAACTCAAATCAAGGGAATGATACACTTAGCAAAAGGCCTTTTATATGGAAGGCAATCCTGAAGCATAATTGCTAATAAAAGATCTATTAATGTCTTAAAATATGTTAACAAGTTCATTCAAGGGAGCTGATGAATGAGTAGGTGATAATTAGGAAATCAGAGGTTACAATGGTACTAGAAATTCTAGACCTAGCTGCAGAAAGTGTCCTTTGACTACCCACTAGCATGCCACAGGCTGGGTGAATGAGCTCATTTATATTTGGTGAATTTAGAAATGTATTTTAAGGAGCATGTAAATTAACTTATCCTTTTTTCCCCCTGACACCTTCTCTATTCAGTATGATTTCAAAATCCCCAGTCTGGTGACTGGCAGAACAGTGTCAGGGTGGGCTGGTAAAAGCGTGTGTGTGTGTGTTTGCCTTGACTGTGAGGGAGGGTCTTCAGAGCAGCATGAGCTCTCACGCATCACCCAGCTTGATCCTGAAGAGCTTTTGTAGTTGACTGCCTTCGAAAACCCTGCAGGAGATTTCTCAGCTTGCTTCCCAGCTGTGCAAGCTTGAGTAAGAACTGAGACTTACCCAACTTCCCTTTAACCTCACTACTTCATTCACTACAGTGTCCATCTTTCTCCATTTCTTTCATCTTCTACCCTGTAGAGAAGGGCCCTAGACTAAAAAAAAATACACAACGAAAAACCAATTAAAAGCAAACAAACAAACAAAAAACAGATATATCACCATGATGAGGCAGATAGGAGTGTTGGAGGCAGAGGGAGCAAACAGGATGCTGGATGTGAGATAGGAGATAGAGTGCAGGATGTGATCAGCCAGAAAGTGCCCAAGAACACTATGAAGATTGTGCCTTGAAGCCCCCCACTATGGGCTTATCTGTTTGTATTCACAAAGCACCTCAGACTATCTGACATTCCAAAACAGCTCTTCCCTTTCCCCTTTCCTGTTCCCTTTGCTTATTTGTATGGACAATGGGACATTCCAGAGCAACACTACCCCTCACTTCTCTCATTCCCCCTTCCCATTTTCTTAAACTGTAGTAGCTTCACCGCCCCCGCCCCCCAATCCTGTCAAGACCAGACACATAACCTAGCTCATGGCTTTCTCTCCCATAGGGAGCAGGACCCACTGGGCACTCTGGCCTCCTATAAGGAAGTCTTATGGGTGCATCACCCCAATAAATGCCTTTATTTTACTTGAAGATGGTCTGAGTGAATTCCTTCAAGTTAACAATGTGTCACATGTGCCTATTCCTCATCAATCACACCTCATCACGCCCCCCCCCATCAGCCCAATGATTGTTTTTTCACTAACCTTAGATCATTAAATATTTGAACAATATACATATTAAAGTAAAAAAAAAATCCTTGTGCTAGACCATCAGAGATATAAATTTAAGATTTTTCCCCCTCATGACTGGAGGGGCTGGAGGCTGGACATTTTCTCTTTGTGGTCTACGGCTTGCCTTTATTTCTTTTACCTTTTGGACCTAAATTATTTAATCTAACTGCAAATGAAGTCAGCTTTCCCCTAGTACTGTCACCTGAATCACTGGCACTTCTTGTTGATCATATCATTCCTATTTCAAATCTAAAAAAAAAAAAATGAACACAAGACTCATGTTCCTTCTATAGAGAAGGAAGGGGTGATTATGATTTATACCCCAAACACGGCACTTGGATTTGTCTCAAGGGGAAGGTAGTGCCTTTAATTTACCATTTCATCTTTTTTCTGCAAACTATTAAGCCAATCCTTGAACTCCCAACTCTGAACACTGATGGATGTTGCAGTGGGAGTGAAGGGACAAACCAGATAATGATGGGATCAAGGGAAGGCAATGTATAAAATGTATATAAAATACTTTGCAAACTTTAAAGCATTATGTGAGTATCTAATAATAACAATGGAGGTGTAGCAATTCTAGGAGGAGGAGGAAGAGAAGGAGGAAGAGGAATATTCATAGTCATAGCAGTAGTTTTAGATAGTAGCAGTAATAAAAGTAGTAGTACTAATAGCAGCATTAACTGTAGTAGTAAAGTAAGGTGATAAGAAGAGAAAAGCAATGCAAAGAACAAAATAACTTTTATTTTGGAGGGGGGAAGGCAGGGCGATTAGGGTTGAATGACTTGCCCAAGGTCACACGGCTAGTAAGTCTTGAGTGTCTGAGGTCAGATTTGAACTCAGGTTCTCCTGACTCCAGGGCTGGTGCTCTATTCACCGCACTACCTAGCCACCCAAAATAACAACTTCTATACCAATATAAGAACATTATAGAGTCCAGAAATAGAGATCTAAAGAGAAACAGAACACCAGAAAAGGATGAATGTGACATATTTTTTTGGTAATCTAATGCCTGAAAATTCAGTACAATGAAAATTCAAGTTAACTCCAATATAGAATGAACAGTTTGGTCATTGTTACTATAATGAATAAATAAAAACAATTACATCAATGCTAATCTCAGAGTAAAATTTGAGAAATGTGGGGTGGGCTGGATGTGATCCATGATTATTGCCTGAAATGCTAGTCAATGAACTACTAGTAAAGTATTTTGTAATCTTCTATGATTGACTCTACTTTTCTTAACAGAAGACGTTACTACCTCTATCAAGAGAGGAAAATAGCCATTAAAGCTTAATATTGCTCTAAGATTTTTGGTACATTGTGTGTATTTATGTCTGTATTTGTATCTATATATCTATGTAACTATATCTATATCTATGCTAATAGATATAGACATGCATACATTTATACACACATGCATATATACACATAAGAAAACAATGTATTGTTGAGGTGCGCAAAGGGCAACTCATTGATTCAGTAATTATTGAACATATTGTCTGAAAGTTCCACATTTATAAGTGGAAATTATAATAGACAATTCTAAGTTCTGTCTGTCTGGTCCTAACCACTTGCATGACCTCCAATCTCAAATCCCCAATTGCCTTTCAGACATTTTTACTGTATGTTCTGTTGGATGTATCTTAAACTCAATATGTCCAAAACAGAACTCATTGAATTTCATCCCAAACTATCCCACTGTTTGGATAAGAGAAGTAAGAAAGAAAAAGCAGTCAAGTATACACCCAGGTTGCAAGCCTGGGTTATTGGGAAGATGGTGGTAACTTCTGAAAAGTGTAAACATCTTGAAAGCAGTGACTTGGATTTTTATCTTTATATTCTCACACCTAATATAATTGCAATGCCTATAACAGAGGGTATACTTGAAAAATGATTATTGATTGCTTATGGAGCTTATAATTTCTCGACAAAGTTTGTAAGTCATTTGCACTAGGAAACATCTAACAGTATCAGTACTAAACAATAATAAATGCTAGAAGGAAGAGATCATGGAGGGCTGAAGTGATTTCCTGGAAAAAGGACTTCTGGGAAAAAAATCACTTGGATCTGGGGCTCTCTAAACAATCATCACTGATCAAAGTTCACTTTTATGGATTCTTACTGCATCATTGTATCAGTAAGGCTTAGTGCATAGAGGATTAGCCTTAGTCTCAAAAAAATCTGGGTTTAAATTTTGCTCCTGAAACATACTCTCTGTGGGAAAAAAGCAAATCCCTTAAAACTAAGTGCCCAAGTTACAGCTGAGTTCTGTCTGTATGAAGTAGAAGGAAATTCCCTATTCTGATGAAATTACAGGCATAGATCAAAAAAGAAAATAAAAACAACTCAACAAAAGTCAGTTTTCTCTCAGTCCAGTTTGGCTATTTTCTTTCCAAATCCTGACTTTTCTTATTCCTTCTTTTCAACTACTTGTTGTTTTGGGCTTACCATTATAATGGTTTTAAAAAATAATCTAACTCCTCCTTCAATTTCATTTTCATAAACATATTTCTTTGCTCTCTTCCTGGCTGTAAATTAGGTTTAGAATAGTTTTCCTTTCAACTGACGGGCTGACACTCTGTAAACAAATGAAAGGCTTGAATTTACAATGAGGGAGTCGTATTATAGAGGAGAGAAACATAAAAGCTATTTAACTTTCTTTCATTAAAAGGATGGGTCTAATATGAGAATTTAAATGTCATTTATAAATTGTAGTTCCAGAAATATTACAAATGGAAGTATCACGGTGGCAAGGAAAGTCTGTGTATACAGTGGATTCTGACTTTTGGATAGTGAAGGCCTTAGAGACCATGGTTCATGGGCTCTATTGAAGGAATTATGAAGAAGAGAAGACTTGGGAGGAGGGATAAGCATGAAAGCTGTCTTCCAGTATTTGAAGGACTATTTTATGGAAAAGGTATCTGAATTGTCCTGCTGAGCATCGGAAAGCAGAATGAGGAGCAGTGTCTGGAAATTACAGGGAGGCAAATTTCAGTGCAATGGAAAAAAAAAACTTCTTAATTTTTTTTTATTTTTCATTTATTTATCGCCTTTTTTGGAGGGTTAGCAGGGCAATTGGGATTAAGTGACTTGCCCAAGGTCACATGGCTAGTAAGTATTAAGTGTTTGAGGCTGGATTTGAACTCAGGTCCTCTTGACTCCAGGGCAGGTGCTCTATTCACTGAACCACATAGCCACCCCCAAAACAAACATCTTCAACATTTAGAACCATATTAAGAAAAATGGGCTATTTCGGTAAATAGTAAGCTTCCCCTCACTAGAGATATTCAATTGAGAACTTGATTACTATCTGTTGGATATGTTGCACCTAAAATTCATGTTCAGTTCTTGTATTGGAGGAAATGACCCCAGAGTTTAATATTTTGTGCTTTTTGATACTCTACATCAGTTCAGCACAGAAAAAACTGGATTCTGTTGCCAGTTACAGATAGGGATTGAACCTGTGATTTCATGGATATTGGAATTGACATATAAGGCAACTGTCTCTCCCAGTGCTTACAGGTACCTTCTGTGAAATTTATAATCTTACAAAGTCACCTGGGGCACTGAGAGATTAAGAGACTTTTGCCCAGGGTGACATGGCCAGTTGGGGTTAGAAGCAGAGCTTGAAGTCAGGTTTTCCTGGTTCTGTGGCCAGATCTCTAGACACTAGAGGATACTGCTCATGAAAATTAAATAAAACGAGGCTTTTTGTTTTTCAGAGAGAGTCTGATTCTTTCACTGTTGACCAATTATTGAGCCTATGGGGCAATGATAAAAAAGATATTCTGTAGCATTAATAGATTTAGAACTAAGAAAAGATCATGCAAGGCCGTGGAGTCCAGCCCCATCATTTTACAGAAGACTCTGGAGTCCAGAAAGGTTGTATATTGCCCAGAGTCATAGTTTAAAATGTTTCTGAGGGAGGATTAACACTTGAATCTTCCTGACTCTGGAGCCATATACTATCTATTATGTATTTAGCTGCCTTGGAGTTAGGTACCTTCTTTATACAGTGCAGTGTGTTAGGGAAGTTACAGAGTTTAGATCAGATAAATCCTTGCCCTCAGAGAAGTTAGGTATAGTCATTTTATCATAGAGGTAAGACACAGATACAGAGAACTATAACTACAGTATGGCTGATGCTTCCTTGGTGATTTATAAAACACGATCATATGTCAATAGTCAGTAAACATTTATGAAGAGCCTACTATGTGTCAGCCACTGTGCCAAGTCTGGGAATGGTTGGTGGGTTGTTATCCTTCATTCTCAGAGAGGACCAAAATGACAGACATCACTACGCTAGAGCCAAGTTTCAGTGTGTCTGAATGTGGCTGCTCAGACTAATATGAGCTCAGAATGCTCTACCACAGTTCAGGCAACAAATTGTCCCTGTGAACATTTTGGGTGGATAATCCAAATTTTTGCATGCTGAATTTCTTTTAAGCTGTCTCAATTCTGCTTTGCTCATAGAACACAGCACCTGAAAGGCAAAACACAGTTCCTGCCCTCAAGGAACTCTGAATCTTCTGGGGAAAGGCAATAGATAAAAAGGAATTGAAAATGTGTTGGAAAAAGGAAAAGGAGGGAAGGCATTCACTTCCTGGGCCTGAAGAAGTCCTATCACCAGGTAGGAAATGTTGAGGTATCTGGCCAGGATCTCTTCAAATAGAGGATCTGAGACTGATGGGTTGATGGGGCCTGGGCTTGAGTGGTCAAATTCTTTCCAGGCAAACTCCCGCCTGCCCCAATACCCTTGCATTTCAGGATTCCCAGTACCCCAAACCACAAGATGGGCTCTCTGATTTCTATCCTCTTCTATCAGAAGGAAGGGACTAAGAGATATGAGTTACTGAGGAAGTGTGAATTTCAAGGTTACTACGGTTTTATAAGAAGATCACTTTTTAGAGAATATGGTGCATTCTAAATGAATAGGAAGGTGTGAAATTTGAGGGGGTTATTTACTGGGAAGTTCACTTACTTGGAAGAGGTAACATCCAAATTGTACTTCATGTAATGGGGGATCCAAGCCTGATGCATTTGTTCAATCATTAATTGAGAGAATGATTACTCAGTGCTTCATGTCTGCATAGGACATGGAGTTGGTGGGAGCTTGGAAGAGGAGGGATTGATGGGGTGATGGGACCTAGATCCCTAAAAGGAAAAGACAATGTCTTTGAAAGCAACCCAGTCCCTGAACTTTCCCATACATTTCACAGCCCAGATCACTGATCTTTGTTCAAGGCATCTGGCCCATCACAACCCACCCAGATCTCCTAATTAGCTTCCTTGACATTTTTTTCACTTTAGCTCTTGGCCTACCCCCAGAATACTTGCATATACTGACCACTCCTTAATCCCATCTAGATCACCTAAGAAGCCTATTTGATATTCCTTTCTCTGTTGCACCTGGTCTCCCTCAGACTACTTAACACTCCGTAATCCCATCCAGATCCTTTTACTGTCCTCTATCAGCCTTACCCACATTAAATTGCAGGTTCACTTGGACCCCTGCTCTTTCTAATTGGTGTTACAATAAACTAACTGGAAGATGGTTTGAGTATGAATTCATTCCAGGCAGATACCACCCCTGTACCCTCATATTTCAGGGTTCCCAGAAACCTGAAACCACATCAGGATCTTTTTCTGACTTCTGTCTTGGAAAGAGAACACATGCAAGGTTCCAGGCTCTCTTCAGAGAGAAACCTTTGGAGTGAAAACAGATTTGAGGTAGAAGCAGATATGCAGAGGTGCACCCAGTGCCTAGATATGATCCTGATTGCCTCCCTAAATATTCTGGGGAATTGCTCTCTGTTGAGCTGAGATATCCCCCTGTTGAGTGGGAGGACTTATTAACTCTGTGAATTGTTTAGCACATTTGAACCTATAACTTCTCTGATTTATGTTTAGTACTGGCTTGGATAAATGGGTTTATTCATGTCAATATTTGTGGTGGTCTTTATGTATTTAGAAATTGATGGAAAGGAAGTCAAGCCCTCAAATGTTGCTTGGACCACGTCTTCCTTTTTAAGGGAAAATGACTAGAAAAGTACATAGCATCTAAGAATCATTTTCCTCAGACAAGCAGTAATAAAGCTGGGGCATTGGGGGAGAGAACCATACAGATTTAATTCTTCTTTCGTTTCCCTTCTCTGAGGAGAGTGGCCAGCCTAACGGCCCAAATCTGCTTTCTTTCACAAAGAGAAAAATTTCCAGTGGAGAGGAGTATTCAAGACTCCAAAAATATCTATTCATGTCTCTTTGTGAGCTGCATTTACACAAATTCTCATGGACATACTCATAATCTACATTGACCACAGGCATCTTTCATTTAAAAAAAGCAATATAATTATGAATAGAATGAGCAAAATCTAGGAGGAAAAGGAGCAAGGGATTTTTTAGGCAGAAGGAGTGGTTGGGAAGAGGACAATTTCATTTTAACTCAAAGGGAATAATATGTGATAAGATTGGAAAGGTGAGGGTCCTTGACCAGGATCTACAGGTCCATATAAACCTTACATGCTAGCTCTCTAAACTGATTGATAATATCATTCTTCAATGTTCAGGATTCCCCAGAGAGATTTCTGTTCTCTGGGTCAACTGAGTAACTGCCAGGATCCCTCCATCATAATGATCTCAAAGCATCATGGACATTATTAGTGATATAATAAGGAATAACTCCTCACTAATAAATTATCCTACAGACTAGTATGGGCTGAACCTTGCATCACCAAGACATCATACATATACACACACCTGTTCATATGTATGTATATATGTACATACGTGCATGCCAGTAAACAAATATGTCCACATATATGAATATGTATATATCTATCTAATCACCATAGAACAGCCTTTGGGAGTAAAAGACAAAGGGAGAAGGAGATGTAAATGACTATGAGAATGGAAGGAAAAGGAACACAGTTTATCATATGCGGAGTTCCTGTTCCTGTGTCAGGGTGGAAGCCAGATAATTTTGAGGTCTTACTAAACAGCACATACAAGTGTTTCAGGTCTGTGGGGTGGTTTACAGGATATCTTAATCCTATCTGATATCTTTAGCCTTCTCCTTGCTTTACCTGCCTCCTATTCCTAAACCGAATCCAAAGAGACTCATACTGTTACAGTTGAAAGGTCTGCAGCTGTTGTCTCTTCTCTTGGAACTGCACCTGCAGCTGTGGGCTGGGCTGCTGGGAGTTGGCATTCCTCCCTTCTTGGTTTCTGGGGGTAGGAAGCAAATGAGTTAAAGTCCTCAAGGTGCTAAAATAAACCACTTCTGGAAAATTAACTGGTAATTACTGTATCATTTTCTGATCCTCAAATATTGGTAAAAAGTGATTCTAATTAAGAGGAATTTAATATATACAAATGGCTTGAGTTTTTACATTTTGATTCAATTCAATGAATGATTCTATTAACCAGCATGTTGAAAGAGCAGAACCCAATTGTAATTCAAAGTAGAAAGTGAGAGAAGAATGTTTAAGTAAGTCACTCAAGGGCAAACTAGTCCCTCCCAGAACCAGAGGAGAAATAGATTTTCTTAAATCTATCTTTTATATTTTTGGTTTAAGGCAGTAAGATGCTTTTTGCTTGGTGATTTATGGGGTAAAATGCTTTTTGACTTCTTTTCCCCTTCCCCAACACACATGTATAACACACCCCTCCCCCAATTCCCTCTGTCTCCCTCCCCCACTCAGACATAAACACAATCATACTTTTTGGGACATATTTGAAATTTTAGGACCAGGTTGTTCACAGAGAAGGAAAACAAGATTCCCAAATAACCCAGGTCAAGGGAGCAGCTGAGATGATTTGCAAATTCTGACTACACGGACTATGGGCATTCAGGAGCATGCCAGCCTGCAATGCAAGAGGCTTATCTTTCTCTGTTCTTTGTGAGAATGGTCTTAGAATACTCTGGAATCATTTATATTCCAAGTAAAAAGAGAGATGGTCTGTCTCAAGTAAGACTTATTAGACAGTGGAGAAGCATTTTATCAGCTGTCTTGACCTGGATGTTCTTCCTCTTTTAACATTTTGCTAATGTGAAGAACTCCTGGTAACAAAGTGAGGTAAATGATGTATGTGTGTTTCCCCATTATCTCAGATGCCTCAGACACTGTGGACGTTCTTGGTATGGGTCATAGGAATCTGGGACACATCGACAGAGTAGAAGGCAACCTTGATAAGTCTCTAATTCAAGTTCAACAGCAGGATCATCCCTAATTAATCATTTGTATTCTTCTTAGGGCCACAGCCTGATGGGGTCTCAGCCATGACAGGTAGGTCTGCCAGGTTCAATTCTACCTAAATTCTCTCCCATTGTCTGCTGATGGGGAAAGTCAGCTATTCAATGAGTAAGGAACACTGTTCAGGTGTGGAGGTAAAAGGTTAACAAGAAGGGTTTCAACAACAATTTGGTTAAACAGACACATGTCACAAAGGAGATAGGACTAGAGTGCTCTGCTCTCTCTTGAGACCACCTTGTAGACTTGCTTGATCAGAGTTTGCCTGGGCTTCTGTAAAGAGGTTATTTCATTCTGGAGGCTATTTCATCCAGCTTTTTGATCAGTTGGTATACTCAGGGCAAGCAGCAACACTGAGAAGTAATACAAATTGGTTACTGGTGCTCCCATTCTCTAATCTCTCCCCCCTTACCTCCTTTTCTCTGTCTTCTTTCTTCCTACCTCTATCTTCACCTAGGGTTAAAATTCTGATTCCTATTAAGGGGCACCTAGGAGTTCAATCTACAGAGCAGTGTACCTGGACTCAGGAAAGCCTGGGTTCAAATGCAGCCCCTGGGAAAGACATTTAACTTTTGTTTGATTTAGTCTTCTGAATATAAAATGATAATAGCACCTACTTGCCTGGGTTGTTTTGAGGATCAAAGAACATAATAATTATAAAATGCCTGACACATAGTAAGAGCTATATAAATATTAACCTTATTATTATTATTCCTGTATCCTGAAGTATTTTGTAGGTGTCCTAGGTCCTTGGAAGGTTTTAGTTCAGAAAGCATTAAGCTTAGCAATGCCCTTACTAAGGGAATTTGCATTTTTATTGTGGACCCAAAGGCATGAAAACAGGGGAGGGGGCTAGGTACATACATAGGCCAGGACCCTACTTGTCAAACAAGTCTCACTTGAGAGTGTCTGCCTTTGTGATTCTTAGAATGTATATGCTCTAGTCTAGGGCATAGGTGACTGACTACTTAACCAATGGGTGAGGTTGACTTTAGTGATCCTCATTTGATAAATATAATTTTGTGTTTGGAAGAAATCACAACCTGTGTCCAATCAATCAATGTCTACTAATTAATTGATAGATTGATTTTTGTTTTGGGGGGTGGGGGTTAATGCACCTAGGATGTAATTAATACAGGGAACTCCCAGCAAGAAAAATCCCTCTACTAATGCACCTGCTCTACATCTTATAGATCTAGAGAGCTAAGAGAATAGATAGTTTGCCCAGGGTCACACAGTCAGTATGGGTGAGAGGCAGGAGCAGAATTCAGATCTGAGTCCAGGTTTCTAATCTGCTTGTCAGGTTACCTCTTTTTTTCCCTTTCAGCCACCAACTCTTGGTTTCAGTGCTATGATTATTGTGGCTCACATTTATGTGACTATTTATAGGAATGACGTATGATTTCAACTGTGTGAGGATTCCCTACAATAAGAGGGAGCTCAGTCCTTTGTGACTTCGTAGGTAAGTCTTAAAGAGTTACTGAGACATTCAGATTAAATGATTTGCTCAAAGTCACACAGATAGTAAGGGTCATAATTTACCCAAAACACCTTTATAGCAACAGCTCTGTGATGCAGCTAGTAAGTAATAACATTCCTGTTTTATAGATGAATCTCAGGGAGGTTCCAGCAGCTAAGTGGCACAGGAGTCAGGAAGATTCATCTTTGTGAGTTCAAATCTAGCTTCAGACACTTACTTGCTATGTGATACTGGGCAAGTCACTTAACTCAGTTTTCCTTGGTTTCCTCATCTATAAAGGCAAATCACTCCAGTAATCTTTGCCAAGTAAACTCCAGATGGGGTCATGAGTTTAGGCACGACTGAAATGACTAAGCAATAACAACAGACAGGAGGGGTGGCTATGTGGTGCAGTGAATAGAGCACTGGCCCTGGAGTCAGGAGGACCCGATTTCAAATCCTGCCTCAGACACTTAACACAAAACTAGCCATGTGACCTTGGGCAAGTCACTTAACCCCCAAAGCTCTCCAAAAACCAAAAAACAAAAACAACAACAGAGAGGTCACATATACTACCTGTGGTTACAAAGATGGTAAATGGTAGAACTGAGCTTAGAAGTCAGGTCTTTTGACTCCCATTCCAGGGCTCTTTCCATTACGTGTTTCTGCCCTCTTCAGTGCTATGTAGCAAAGGAGTTTTCATCCTTAACTTTTCCCCTAAATTCCCAAACATTTCCTACAGACCAAATAAACTCTGTAGGACAAAAATCACTGACAGATTGCATCCCTGCACTCAAGAATTTGAAATGGATTTCCAATTTGTCCAGGTCTGAGGCTGCCATCCCTAATAGATAGGCAGCTTTGTGACAAAGAGTGGAGGGGAAGTGCTCAATCATAAACATTTACTAAAGGCATCTGTGTCTGTGACAGTGGTTTTCTTGAGCAAAATACAAGGCACCTTACTAATAAATTACTCTTGGATGGTTCCTCGGCAGACATGTAACAGCATGCTTGCTGTTTGTCCACCCCAAGGAAGATCATTATCTTCTATTACCTTTCATGTGGCCAGTGAAACCTAGATTACCAGACAGGCTTTCTCAAGCATGATAATAAGTCTTGAATTCACAGACTTACTGAGCTTTACCTCTCTGAGTGTTCAAGTAATTGACGTATTAATAAACCATTAAAACATTTCTCCAAGGGAGTTTAATGTAATGACTATTCAATATATGTCTCCCAGTTGTGCAAGGATATCCCTTTGTCTGTGACAACAGTGCACCATAATTATAAAGTTAAGTGATGTTCCCTTTTATTTTTAGCTTTAATCCATATCAAACACAATTGCAGCTTTAAAAAAAGTCATTTAAAAGATCTTCTGCCTCCATTTTATTTAACCTCCTACATCTATTTAATGTTTTTTTTTTACCTTTAAATAGCATAGTTCTACTCTATTTCCTTCAATTTTCATCACTATTTCTTCTTAGTTGATTCTTCTATACTGGTCTCTATGCTTAGGAAAACAACTTCTTGATCATTATTAGTGAACCTTCTTCCACTGACATGTTCTACAATTTAATGAGAATACTGTTCACTTCTGAATAGAGTGGTGCCGAACTAATGTGAAGAATGAGATAGATTTTTAATATAGCCAATATGGGAATTTGTTCTGTTTGATTATGCATCTTTGTTGTGTTTCAGTTTCGTTTTTCTTTGTCCAGTGGGGAAGGAAACATGACAGGGAGAAAAATAAGTGCTTGAAAACTGGAAAAAAAATAATGCAGACAGAGAATGTGACTTTAAACTTATCAAGACTAAAGAACATGCATTTTAATTTTATTACACTACTAGACACTGATAGTTTTGCTGGGTTTGGGGCTGCTCTCATTTTACTTTTTCTTTTTTAAATTGTCCCAGAGGTACCACCTTTCTGGTATGGCCTTAATAAAGTACATGTTAGTCTAACCACAGGTTTAATAGTAGAAATGTGGGCAACCAGGTAGAACTAGTTACTTCCCTCAGAGGAAAACGATGACTTTCTTAGAGGAGCCCCAACACTACCGTACCTTCCTAAGATTGCTTAACAATAATTCTCATTGTTCTTAGGTATTTAGCTGGAACCAGTTTAGCATGCAGATGCACCAATTTGGGTCATTGCGATGGCTTTGGGATGTTTTGAATAAGACATTGATAAGCAGCATGCGTACACCATTGGACAACATGCTTTTCTTTCCTCCTTCAAATTTCTTTTCCCCATTCACAAGAAAGATAAATATGGTTCCTATTTTCTGAAAGCTTCTATTTTAAAAGATCAGTTGCAGAGTGAATAAACTTCCATTTTGAGCAGACTTGTAGTCAATTTTGTTAGTTTTCCAGTTCTCATTGCCATCTCAAACACACATTGCATCCAATGAATTATTTTCATGTAACTATATATATGTGTGTGTGTATGTATATATGTGATATGTGTATATTTGTGCATGTATACATAAGTGTGTGTGCATGTGCAGCATTCATGTCAATTTTCCATCTTTTCCACTGGGCATATCATCATGACATCCAAAGCAAATACTTTCTTTTTCATTTTGCTTTTCATTCTCACAATGGCTTGGCAATACTCAACTTTAATCCATCGATTATAATATTATTCCCCATATTGAATATGCTACTTTGTCTTCTCTGTCAATCTATGTCTTTGATTAAATTAATATTTCTTTGGTTTCTTTTTTCCTTCATGTCTTTTTTCTTTATGTCCCTTCAGTTTGTATGTATTAGATTTGTTCTAAGCTAATGTGATGTGTGTCATAGGAAGTTGAGATGACAGGATCACAGATTTAGAGCTGGAATAAACCAAGTAGGGAATGCAGTTAAATCATTTTATTATTTAGATGAAGAAACTTAGTCTTAAAAAGTTTAAGTGATTCACTCAAGGTCATATAGGATGCAAGTAGTGGAGCTGAGATTCAAAGTCAGGTGCTCCATTACTCTTTGTTTTTCACTATAGCATCCCTCTTTCTCTCCTCCTCTCCTCTCCTCTCCTCTCCTCTCCTGTCCTCTCCTCTCTTGTCCTCTCCTCTTCTTTCCTCCTCTAGTCTACTTCTATTCCTATGCCTATACCTATA
>NW_027185715.1:7418936-7419264 GCF_028583685.1 Petaurus breviceps papuanus | reverse complement strand
ATGGTGGTGCCTTGGAGATAAATAGGGAAGTTTAGAAAAGATATAAGTTTGGGATCAAAGATTATGTTTTAGATGAGATGTCTTGGGGGTAGCATTTTAAATGTCCTACAGGCAGTTGGTGATGTGGGACTTAAGTTTTGCTGACCAAAGGGAGCTGGGTATATAGGTTAGTGAGTCATCTGTATATAGGTGATAATTAAACTTATGGGGGCTGAAGAGACAGGGGTATACATACACAATTAATACATACATACACACATATAATGTGTGTGTGGAGAGAAAGAGAGAGAGAGAGAGAGAGAGAGAGAGAGAGAGAGAGAGAGAGAGA
>NW_027185715.1:7405571-7418926 GCF_028583685.1 Petaurus breviceps papuanus | reverse complement strand
AGAGAGAGAGAGAGAGAGAGAGAGAGAGAGAGAGAGAGAGAGAGAGAGAGAGAGAGAGAGAGAGAGAGAGATTAATCCAAGATATTCTATTCTTTGGGAATTCTCAAATTTAGGAGGTATGATATAGATAATTAGCCAGCAAAGCAGATTGAGAATAAAGTCAGAAAGGTAGGAGGAGAACCAGAAGAAACTAGTATCATGAAAATCCAGAGAAGATACAGTATCATGTTAAGACAGTGATGAACAATGTAAAATACAGCAAATGCATCAAGAAGGATACACACTGAGAAAAGGCCAATATGAGATTTTTTGTATTTTTAAAAACAGCAGTTTCAATTGAGTAAAGAGGTTGGAAATCAGATCATAAAGAATTAAGTTTTGAGTGAAAGGATAGGAAGTAGAAGAGAGTGTAGGAAACATTTTTTTCTAAGAGTTTGAGAAAAAGAGAAGAGATAGAAGCAATATCCTGAGGAAATGGTAGCTTCTAGTGAAAGGGTCTTCTTTTCTTTCTTTTTTTTAAGGGTAGGTGAGAATATGGGATGTTTGAAAGCAATTGGGAAAGAAATTGTAATTTTGGAGAATTGATTAGAGAGGGAAGGGATGATTCTGGAGAAGATAGGAGTGTATAGAATCATATATAGAGATTGGCATAGGCAAAGAAAAGGATTACTTCATTATCAGAGGCAGTGGGAAAAAGAGAGAGGGGAATGATGCCCTGGGTTTTGATATTAAGAGATGAGTAGATATATCTCTTCAGGAATATCCTAGATCTTCTCAATAAAGAAGAGAGGTCCTTTAGCTTAGAGGGTGGAGAAAAGGGGAGGTGGGGGAGGCTTGAGAAATCTTTTGAAATAGCTTCAATTGTGAGTGATTTTGCACATACATACATACACACATATATGTGTGTATATAATATACACACACATACATATATGTCCACATATATATCTATGTGTATATACACATATATACATATACAATACACACATATATAATCAACTAGAGAAGAGTAAAAGGATTATGTTGCTGAAGTGAAAACCCAGCTGACATTAGAAAACACCAATTTGCAGTGTGTCAGCTTGGTTGTATTGGCTTTTCTTAGGCTCTGTTCAGCAGTAAGTCAGTAGGAATGAAGGAAGTGAATAGTGGAGATAATTAGGGACTGAGGTTTGGTAAATGATGAGAGCAGTAATAGGGTAAGAAGATGAGCTTCTCTTGAGTAGAGATTTAGGAGTAGAAGTGGATAAGGTTCAGAGAAGAAGTGAAGATTGAGAATATTCAATATCTCTGCGAAGAATACCCCAGATGGGGTCAAGAAGGGTCAGAAATGACTGAAACAACTGAACAACAAAAACTAATGATTAAAAAAATACAGGGTTATGGAAAGTAACAGACATTGGAGTTTGTTAGCTATAGGGATAGTAGTTGAGTAACAAATGAGTTGTAATTCTCACAATTTTCAATGCCCATACTATGGTGTTTCAAGGTAAAGGCCAGAGTCTCTGGGTCTTGGTCACTGCCTGCTACTCAGAGCTAAATGGGGAAAGGAAGGGGTATGTTTTGAGAATAAAAGAGAACAGTGGGTCTGTCAGAGGAGCATTAGTTCTTGGTCATACATGACAAACACATATGCTACATGTAATATTAACTGTATTGGGAACCATAATAAACTAATCAATAACAATCCATGACAAACTAACTTTAACTACATTTTTCTCTCTTTTTTTTCTTTTCAGTAACAACAGAATCACTTGTCTTATAGAAAAGCTGAAATTTAATGGATTTAGTATATCTGAAATTCATAAAGGAATTTGACACGGTATGCCATATTTTATAGACAAACTAGACAGATGTATACTATATATGAGTATAGTTAGAAGATTCACAAGTGGTTAAATCACTGGGATGAGGGAGTTAATAATAGCTAACAAATAAGCTAGCTTGAGGTTTTTAGTGGATTGCCATGAGGATCTTTCCTTGATCTCACTCAGTTAAAAATTTATATAAATGATTTACATGAAGTCATAAATATTTTCCTAATCAAAGACAAGGATTAAATGAATCTAGGTGGGGCAGCTGCTATGTGTGACAAAATTAAAATGCAAAAGAGTCTTGAGAAATTAGAATTATGGGTCTGCATTGAACAGAATTATCTGTCCAGTGGTCTTGTGATAGGAGATAGAATAAGAAGTCAAGCCTTACTTTTCTCTTCTGCCCTTCCCCCACCCCCCTCAGCTATCTGGTCAGTCTCAGAAATCATGGCATTACATGGCATTGGGCATGGTAATGGTTCTATTTCTCCAAACTTGTGATAAATGACTTAGATCAGAAGTAGAAGTCAAAATAGGGAATAATGGGACATGGGAATCTTCTAATTGCTCACTGTTGGGTATATTATGGGTTTTCCTTCTAACCTGCTTCTTGATTCCACTAGTAAATATGTATTTTTTGAAGTTTTTTTTTCCAGAAACATGAAGGAAACTTAAAGAATGAAAATCGCATGAGAAAATAGTCCACATGCCTTCTGTCTTAAGAAAAAAATGACCCACGAAACAGTTGCAGTATTAATCTGTTGTGCCATTTTTATACTAAGAATTGGTTGGGTTATAACTGATACAATGAAATTCTAGAACTATTAAAACCAATAGACTAGGAAGATTTGAAGACCATTTCAGTGTAAATTGAAAATGTTAATAAAGTAACTACAAGGCATTTATTCTCATAACATAATCTTTGGACATTGCTTTCCTTGTTCATTTATTAGCACTTCCTGAGGGGGGAAAAGCCCATCACAACAGAAAGTATACCTGATAAGCAATTCAAATTTATGCACTTGTGAAAGTAATTTGTTTGGAAACAAATTACAAATTAGATACTCTTTTCTTAAAGGAAAAATAAAAGCTAATACATTAAGAAATCCTTAATGACATTTCAAAGAGTGATGAACTTAAAGGTATATTTATAATAGTCTTATTATTACAGGTTACCCATTAGCAAATCAGAGTATTAATTAGAATACTCACTTAATACCCAAGGAAAATATAACAGCCTTAATTAGGGGGAACTTTTTTCATCTGTGAACATAAGTTGATCTTTTTCATTGCCTTCTTTCTTTCAGAAATAACTAAAGAAAAATTTTTTGGTCATCAGAGTGAAAAAAGTGTTCATTTTGATGATTTTATATTATTGCACAATTTTACCCTTTAGTTTTGTTTCATAAAATTTAAATGAACAAGAATTAAAAATTATTTAGGAAACAATTAGACATTAATGGATTAGAAACCATTTAAAACCCATAGGTCAAACATCTTGAGACTTGTTCTATGTGGGAAACTGCATTTTTGATTCATCCTACTTTTTCATCAGTACATGAGGGTGTAAGCAATCTACTTTATTAAGGATGAACTTGGCACGGGGGAGTACAAATGGACCTGGTACTGACTTCTTTTTAGGGAGGCAGGCAGTACAGGGGCTAGTACATTCTTTTTCTCTTAAATCCTTCTCCACAAAGTGATACTAGGTCTAAGCATTTGATGAATTCTAATCACAAGTCAACTCATCCATATTTATGTTTCAATTTCCTTTCTTGACCTTTATGGCACTTAATGGCTGTGTTGCACATTTTGATACTTTCTCATATATTACCTTACATGCTTATCTAATTATTTCATTTAAGTTTTATTTCTCAGAAATATTTTAGGCTCCTTAGAGATAGGGGACCATTTCTTATGTTTTTTTAATATATAGTATCTAATATGGTGTTGAATTAAAATACATATTAAAAAATGAAACAAAGGAAGGAAGAAAGAGAGAATGAAAAAAGAAAGGTAAGGAGGAATGAAGGAAGAAAGGAAAGAAGGAAGGAAAGGGGAAGAAAGGAGAAAAAAGGAAGGAAGAAAGAAAGAAAGCTAAGATGGTTTTAAGTTCCATTTCTGATAACTGAAGGAGCAGTTATCGATAGGGTTTTAGATTTGAATATTTCTCCTCTGACCAACACAGAGAAAGAGAACAGCTGGCAATTGTAAGATAAAGATCTTTTCTTGCTGCCTCTCTTGATTGTGCTGGAGATCAACTCACTAAGAAAAGACATGACCTTGTAGCTTGAGTTGTTTAAGAATGTTTGTTGGGTAATGAGGTAACCATTATCTTTGACTAGGCATGCATGACTAGACTTAAATATATTGGAATGGCTGTCTGTTCTGCTCCCATGCTTCTTTCACCTAGATGCTGTAAAGGAAGGCTGGTGAAGTCAGTCTAAATTGTGTCTCTTGTCAACTGCAGGTGGTGCTGTGACCCAATTTCACATTGCCTAGATCTCTGCAGCAGTAAGTCAGTAGAAATGAAGGAAGTGGATGGTGGGAATAATCAAGGATTGGAGTGTGGTAAATGATGCAAGCAGCAATAAGGCAAGAGGATAAGGTTCTCTTCAGTAGAAGCTCATTTTCTAATTGACATGATAGTTGTGACGTGGTACCCCAGAGCTGCTTTAATTTTTAAAAATAAATTTACATTTAATATAAATTTTATATTTTTACCATTCATTAAAAAAAAATTGAGTTCCAAATTTTCTCTCTCCCTCTAGCCCCTCTCTAACCCATTGAGAATGCAAAAAATATGGTATCAATTATAAGTGTGAAATAATGTAAAACATATTTTCATATTATCCATGTTGCAAAAAAAGAAAGAAAAATAAAGTGAAAAATTATGCTTCAAAATACATGTAGCCTTCATAATTTATCTCTCTGAAGAAAGATAGTATTTTCATTATGAGTTCTTCAGAATTATTTTAGGACATTGTATTGATCAGAAAAGCAATCTTTTACAGTTGATCATCCTTATAATATTGCTATTACTGTGTACAATGTTCTCCTGGTTCTGCTCACTTCACTTTGTATTAGTTCATGTAAGTCCTCCCAGGTTTTGCTGAAACCATCTCCCTTATTTTTTATAACACAATAGTATTCCATCATAATCACATGCCCCAATTTGTTCAGTTATTCCCCTTTTGATGGTCATCCCCTGGATTTCTAATTCTTTGCCACCACAAATAGAGCTGCTAGAAATATTTTTGTATATATGGGTCATTTTCCTTTTCTTTTGATCTCTTTGGGATACAGACCTAGTAGTAGTATTGCATAGTTTTATAGCCCTTTGGGTACAGGTTCAAATTGTTCTCTATAGTGGTTGGACCGGTTCACAACTCTACCAGCAATGCATTAGTGTCCTGCTTTGTCTACATGCCCTCCAGCATTTGTCATTTTCCCTTTCTGTCATGTTAGCCAATCTGATAGTTTTGAGGCAGTACCTCAGAGTTGTTTTAATTTGCATTTTCTAATCAATAGTGATTAAGAACTTTTTTATATGACTAGAAATAGCTTTGATTTCTTCTTTTGCAAACTTCTTGTTTATAGCCTTTGACCATTTATCAAGTGGCCAATGACTCTTGTTTTATAAATTTGGCTCAGTTTCCTATACATTTGAGACCTTTATCAAAGAAATTTGTTGTAATTCCCCACCCATAACTTTCTTGTTTTCTTTCTAATTTTGGTTGCATTAGTTTTGTTTGTGCAAAACCTTCTTAATTTCATGTGATCAAAATTATCCATTTTACTTTCTGTGATCTCCTCTATCTTTTTTTTGGTCATAAACTCTTTCCTTAGATCTGACATTTACATTTTCCCATGCTCTGCTAATTTACTTATGCTGTCACCCTTTATGTCTAAATCATTTATTCATTTTGACATTATCTTGGTGTACAATGTGAGATGTTAGTCTTAAAACAAGAATTCTTAACCTAGGGTTCTTAATCTTGTTTTAAAAATATTTTTGAGGAGAAGATTCTGGGAAGATGGGAGAGTAGGTCAGAAAATTCCAAGCTCTCAAGATTTTCCTCCCCAAAAGAGATAAAACAGTACATCTGGGAAAACAAAGACTGATAAAAATAAATAAGAAAAGGGAAGAACAAGGATACTCCTGGGACAATCAGAAGAACTGAATAAAAATTCCCAGATGAGGTTTGATCCCTGTGAAGAGTAAACACCTTTAGACTGGGCACAGTTTAAACAATAAAGGGAAATTCCTGGGGTTAGTTGGGTTCATGGAGCCTGTCTGGGTCCCAGCTACAGCAACTTTTACACCTTCTTCCCACCCCAAAACCCCCATCTTGAAAGTAGTTGGGTGTCTTAGCCCAGAAAGATCAAGGACCTCTACTGATAAGGAATGCCAGATCCAGCTGTGCTGCTGAAGGAACTAGAACATGGAGGGTGAGAGCAGAAGCAGTGGAGCAGGGACTGCTGACTGGGGACTGTGAGTACGGGAAGCTGGAGGTCTTGGTTTGGGTTCAAGATCAGAGAGGAGAACTGAAAGAGGATCTGAGGCCAGAGACACAAGCCCTCATACCCCAGGACTAGAGATGATTAGAAAAAATTAAGTTTTTAAAAACAAATCACAGGCAAAAGAGAAGGAATCCAACCAATAGAAAGTTACTATGGGAATAGATTGGGGTTCATCTTCAGAGGAGGATAGTGAAGCAAAGAAACTCTCTTCTGCACCAAAGAATAATGTCAAATGATCACCTGCCCCCCCCAATTCATTGAAGAATTTTTAAAAGACTTTAAAGATCAAATGAGAGAAACTGAGAAAAAAAAATAAGAACAATACAAGAAAAACAAGATTATGAAAGGAAAGTCAACCAATTGGAAAAGGATATCCAGAATCTTAAGGAGGAAAATGACTCCTTGAAAATAAGAATTGTGGAAGGGGAAGCCAGTGAAATTAGAAAAGATCAAGAAATAGTAAAATAAATTTAAAAAAGAATGAAAAAGTAGAACATGAAACACCTCAAGAAAAACAACTGATCCAGAGAGCAGATCAAGAAAAAAAACAGAAGAATAATTGGACTACCTAAAAGCTATGATTACAAAAAGAGTCTTGACACTAATGCAATAAATAATTAAAGAAAATTGTCCTGAAGCATTAGAAAAAGAGGGAAAAGTAGAAATAGAAAAAAAATCCACTAATCACCATCTGAGAGAGATCCTACAATGAAAACCCACAGGAATATTATAGTCAAATTCCCAAACTCTTAGCTCAAGAATAAAATATTATAAACAAAAAGGAAAAACAATCATTTATATACAGTGGTTCCATAAGAATAACACAAGACATAGCAGTGGCAACACTAAATGACCTCAGGTCTTGGAACACTACATATTGAAGAGCAAAAGAACTGAGTTTCATCCCTCCCCACCCACCCTCATTGAGAGGGTAAGCAATTTGATCTAGATTATACATGTGTAGTTATGCAAAACACTTCTGTACTGGTTATATTGTGAAAGACTATTATTTCCCTCCATCCCATCCTGCCCCTGTTATGGTAATGGGATTTAAAGATCTTCCAAGCCCCTTAAATTTACTGACATAGCAGGAAGGGGTGGGGCAGGAAGGAGCCAGAGCTGAGTAGGAGCAGGGCTGGAGCCAGTGTGGTGATTGGAAGCAGCAGTGGCGGTGGTGTGAACTCCTTTTTTTTGAGTCAGACAGAATTTCTGCGAAGGAATCTTGCTGAGGACTGCTGGGGATAGGGATTGTGTGTGTGTGTGTGTGTGTGTATGTGTGTGTGCACGTGTCAGGGGGCATTGAAGCTGATGGGAGCAAGCTGCATGAAGGCTGAGCAGTTACTATGAGTGAGGAGAGGAGGATCTTTGCCTGAGGTAGCCTGTTCTGTTTTGAAGCCTCGAGAATGTGGGTGTTTACTGCATTAACTATGTGTGTGAACTCCGTGGCTACTGTGATGGCTTTGACTTTCTGGTTTTGGGACTCAGTTTTCTGGTGTTCAAATAAATGTTATAGCTATGTCCCCCATGTAGAGAGTCCATTACATTTTATGATTAATAACCATATCAGCATATTTACAGTTACTAAACTAAGACTTTCTGGCACCTAGAGAACAAAAGGCCTTATTGCCATGCTACTTCCAGGATATGACAGACTAAGATAATGATATGAATATTTGAGTCCTTTTCCTTTGTCTCATTGCTCTATAAAAACCTTGTCCTAAGAATCCATAAATGGAGTTCATAATTCTTCCTTGAACTATCCACATGGCCTGGTCATTTCTTATTCACATCTCTGAATCATGCTAAGTGCTGGGCACTGAGCAGGCCCTGGAATGTGACCATTTCATATTTTTCTTGGAGTCTTTGGATGTAGGAGCTTTGACTTCATTGTCTTCTTCTGGTTGTATGTTTTGATCTTCCTTGTCAGTACAGTAAGATTTTATAGTCTGAGTTATGTTCCTTTGTTTGCTTGTTTCCCAGCCAATTACTTGACTTTTTAACTATTTGTTAAGGAAGGACTCTGCTTCTAGTGTGGAGGGCTCACTGTCCCAAGCTTCAGGGGGTTTGTGCAGTTGTTTTTAGAAGTACTTCTAGGGACCTATAAGTTTTCAGTTCTTTGAAGGTGTTATGATCTAAGGAGAGGTGTTTACTCCTTTCCTCGCCTGTGCTCTGGTCAGTGAGTGACCACAAACACTCTTTTATGTCCTGGAACTGTGAGGAAGATTCCCTCTCCACTGCTGCCAGAAACTCTGCCATGCCAGTGCTCCTTCTTGCCCCTGGACTGCCACCCAGGACTGTGACCCACATCCAAGTATGGATAAAGCAACAAAATCCTGCTTCAATGCCAGCAAAGAGATCCCTATAATCTCCTTCTGATAAGTTGTTCAATCACTGTACCATCTATGGGCTGACAGCTCTGGAAGCAGCTGCTGTTGCTGCCTATACCACCACCCCGGGGCTGTACAGGGGCTGGGGCTGGTATGTATTCCTCTCTCACACAGATCCATTAGACCTTTCCCACCAACCTTCTAAGTTATCTTTGGTATTTGTGGACTTAGAAGTCTGGAAACTGTCTTAGACGCAAGTGATTGAATCCTCTAAGGCCTGCTTCAGATTTCCTTGGTCCTGATCTGTTCTGATGCACCCCATGATGGACTGTGCTCCTCTATCAGCCTGTCCTAACTAACCTTTCCCATTGACCATACAGGTTATCTTGGCTGGAAATTTGTTTTGCTCTTTTTGTGGGTGGAATGGTAATGGTAATTTGAATATCTTCCCTGCCCCTTAATAAGCCTAGGTGAATTTGAGGACCTTTCCTGATATGAAAATATACTCTGTTCCCTAATAGGCTAAATGTAGTCACATGAAGACTGTGGTGGGAAGAGATTGCTGAAGGGTAGAGTGGAACCTACAGAAGAAACTTGCTTGAGGGAGGCTTGCTTTTCAGGAAGGCACAACTTTTGTTACTTTGCAGTCAAGTGGGTCATGAGGGTTGTGATGTTCTCTGACCCTGGAGAAGGCTATATATACCGCTGAGGTGAGGTTTTGCTTTGGAGCTCACTTTGAGAAGAGTTATGTGATTTGGCTAGATGAGACTCTGGGTAGCCATTGAGCCCTCCCCCCCCCCAGCTTTGAGAACCCAGGTTTTGGTGCTTCTCTCTCTGGTAACTAACTGTATATATGTAATGATCAGACAGCTGGAAGCCCTGTCTGTTGGTCTGCTGTTATTTTCTCTGACTACATATTTTTTTCTGCTTGTAACTTCTGTTTGTATTCTCTGAAATTCAGGGTGCCCCCTGAACTAGGTAAATGATATACGCTTGATTAAAGTAAGATTGTTAACCCTTTTTTAGTTGCTTTCCTTTAGAAAAGCAGATCAAAGAACCTGTGCTAGCAGCCATCCTGGGTATGCTAGGGTGCTTGCTGCTACAGTGGGTTCTGTTGCTCAGGAATTTGCTTAGAGTCATTTTTTTTGTAGGCATTAGGAGGGATTTGGGGAGATCTCAACCAAGTCCCTGCTTTTACTCCATCATCTTGACTCTGTCCCCTGGATATTTATTTATTGGAGAGGTTCTATTTGAATGAGATTATGAATCAATTGAAGACTTTTCAAAGCACAGAGATGGGATTTCTCAATATATCAGAAACATTTCTAAGTGACTATTTGCATTGAGAAAAATAGTTCCTGATAGAGCATATCGATATTCAGCATATTGATGTGAAGCCAGAAGAACAAAACAATTAAAAAAACACCCCAGAATAAATAATAACAAAGAAACCAAACCGTCAAATTCCATAGCCTTGAGAGGAATGAGGACCTTGGTAATAGTAGAAAGAATAAAAAATCCTAGCTGAAGTGATAAATGTAATTGAATCAGAAACACAGGGATTAACTTCTTAGCATATGAATCCAGTACCTTTAAAAGATAAACCCAAGAAGCCTGGCTTAATCAAATGTCACATTGACATTAGCAGTAAGAATCTTGTTACCCAAATGCCTTACCCAGCTTCATCTGTTAGGAGAAAAGTTATAGAGGATCAATAGATTGGAGTGTAAAAAGAGGAAATTATTTCCCTTCTTTGTAGCTACTGAGCATCTTCACTTTTATTAATATTTTTTTTTCCTGGTGAGTGTGGACAATAGGAAATTAAAGGCTGTCATTAAAGAATAATATATTTGATTCATATTGATGTCTCCTTAGACTCCCTTTGCTCAGCTCCAAATCAAGCTAGGTATATTAGCATCTTAGATTTGCCTAACAAGTGACAGGGAAATATTGACAACAAATTTTAAACTGTCGTTATATGGAACAAGGAAAGTAATCATTTTAAAGTCATGTTCTTTAATTCACCTGCAGTGTAACAGAGATTATTGAGCTATGTTACAAGTATTTTCATTGATAAAATGTAAGTTTTCTATTTAGATGACTTAATGGGAAGCAATAGCAGATTTGGCATGAATTGGAAATGCTCAATAGAATAAAAGAAGTAGATGTTCTTTTCTTTTTGCCTTTTTTTTGGGGGGGCGGGCAATTGGGGTTAAGTGACTTGCCCAAGGTCACATGGCTAGTTTTTGTGAGATATGGTTCTTAAAGGACAGAAATGTCAATTACATTTTTCAGGCCCAGGAAAGAAGATTATATAGTAAACACAGATTTCCACAGATGGTGTTAGTAGACAAATAAGGCAATGTGGTCGTTTTGGGGGACAAATGGTTATTGAACTGCTTGGTCTAACCATTCTGCTAAAACTCATTTTTTCAAATAGCCTATTGCAATTTCTGGGTTATTTGTACAGATGTTGTTATCTGAAGGTGCATGCGTGTGTATGTGTGTGTGTGTGTGTGTGTGTGTGTGTGTGTGTGTGTGTGTGTGTGTGTGTGTAGACTCTAGCTTTCTTTCAAGTTCTGGCAAAGCAAACATACACACATGAACAATTGCTTTAGGAAAATTTCATTTTATATGACAGTCACTTTCTTCATGTGTAGTCTGATCATTCAGATGGATATTTTCATTAAAAAGTCAGAAAGAGAAGTAGGAAGGAATGAATAAAGAATGGAAGAAAAAAAAGAAAGGAAAGAATGAAAGAAGGGAGGGAAGGAAGGAAGGAAAGAAAGAAGGATGGAAGGTAAAAAGGAAGAAAAGAAGAAAGGAAGGAAAAAAGTGAGGAGCTGTAATGGGGTGTATAGGTGTAATAGGTGGCAGGACTAGATGAAGTACTTAGGAATGGCTGTAACCATCCCTGATTTCTTGACTTATTCTCTTCAGTTCTAAGAAGTGAAAGCTGTTATGTGATTTGTCATTTACTTAGTAAACAGAAACTGGGTTAATATATTATTTGATCACCAAAGGACCTGCCAGCTACCAATGAACAGTGTACCCCTAAGCCAATTGGTCCCTAGGTTCAATACTAGTCTAGTTAGTATGGTTTATAAAATACAATACTCAAAATAAACAAAAAAAAATCTCTCTCCTCAATTATCTGTAGCACCGATTTTCCCATGGACTACCTTGCTCATGCCTCCTCCCTCCCTCTGCCTCCACTTATAGATTAAACAATTAACTCTTAAAACAATTTTTAAACATGCTTAGATAGCATAGAAAACAATAGCAATTTTAAAAAAAGGAGGAAAGGAGGAAGGGAAGGGAAAGGAATGGAAGGGCTTAGAAAATTAGGAAGAACTTTGAAGGTGAGGAAGGAATGTTGAAGACAAGGAAGAGGGAAACAATGAAGGGAGAAGGATGCAATAAAGGAAAATGGAAAGAAGGTACAGTAAATAAGGAAAGAGTTCAGTTTTCTGTTTTTGTTTCTCCTAAATCTTGGATATCCAGAATCAAGAGAATCAAAGTAGTTTTAATGCTGCTGTAGGAAAAACCAAAACAAAAAGCATTGCACCTCTCGGCAAACCCCTTACCATCTCTGGTCCTCAGTTTCTTTATTTGTAAAGGAAGGATGTCAGAAAAGATGCTTTCTAATGTCTCCTCAATCTATAGTGTTCTATTACTCTAGCATCACATTAAAAACTTCCATGTCCCTAAACTTCATTTTCTTTCTGTTTTTTATTAAGTTGTAGAAATCTTATGGAACAAAATGAGTTGCATAGTACATTTAAAAATGTTTCCCTAGTCAGTTTTATATCTATTTCCTATGCTAGATGCAAGGCAGTTTAACCTTATATAAAGATGAAATTGGAGGCTTATATCTATCAGCATGTACATTGTCCTTTCACTTTTTCAATGGGTATTATGGATTCCCAGTTCCCAGGAGAAAGGGATTTGAACATGACTTGGGTTTTTATCAACCAAGCAGCTAGTCTAATTTACAATTCCCAGAGCAATGTGTGCTCAGGAAATTTGTTTAAACAACTGTTTCTAAAAACAAGTTGACACCAAATTAATTGAAGCTGAAATCATCACTGATGGCTGTTGGGAATTGTGGCAAAAACTAATTGAATTCCATGCATATCAAGATGACGCAAGAAAGATAACTGTCACATTCAAGGATCTCCATTCTTTGGGCCACAAGGCTCTTTTGAGATTTCATTTTGTAGCTGTTTTAAGTTCATTTATGCAAAAATTTTCCTTCTTCTCTTCTCCCCAAGTAGAAATAAATCTAGAAATTCATAGAATAGCAGCCTCAGAAAGGAGCAAAATGTTTAACGTATGTTTGACTTGGATCCAAGACACTTGAATTTGAATTCTGACATTTACTTTCTAGTTCTATACCTCTGAACAATGTTCCTTTTCTGAAAAATGGGGATATTATTGCTTATGCTTCTTACCTCACAGGGTTGTTGTAAGGCAGGTGTTTTGTTGACTTTACATTGATGTAGAACTTATCATTGATTTATGGAAGACCATGAATGCCAGTGCTGGATGTGAAGTTGGAGGGATTCGGTTTTAATCCCAGATGACTTTGTTACAATGTCACCTTATGCAAGTCACTTAACCTCTCTAGGCCTCAGTTTCCTGCTATGTAAAATGGCCTTGTCAGACCAGTTCACCTCTATAGAGCTCCTTC
>NW_027185715.1:7393070-7400571 GCF_028583685.1 Petaurus breviceps papuanus | reverse complement strand
TCTTGACCCACTGCCCAATCACAAAGTATCTCCTGAAAAACAAGCTTCCTGCCACAGGCTTCAGGTGCTCTTAGGCCCATCAAAGGGCTTAGGGGCAGGGAAGATCTTAAATTTACATTCCCAAAACAATTACCCAAGTTGGTTTCAGGTTATAAAAAGAGTCTCACAGTATACTTATGCAAAGTCTGAGAAGGAGAAAAATGGAAAAGACTTAGCATCTGTGCCAGAAAAGACAAGAAAAAAAGGGAAAGAAACTGAAAAGGTAGAAGAAAGTATTGATAGGAGAAATTTCAGTGAGAATTAAAAATGATAATGGCTTCTATAAGAAGATGAAGTCACAGCAGCACAGACTTACTGTTTCTCCTTCTACAGTCTTGATATGCTTGATTTCACTTCAGAGGGATTTATCTTTAAAGTACTGTAAGGGTTATGGGATTTAAAGATCTTCCATGCCCCATTGGACTTGCTGATGTAGCAGGAAAGGGTGGAGCAAGAGGAAGCGGAAGCCAAGATAGAGTTCCTGCAGTGGCTAGCAGTGGTGGCGATGGTGGCAGCAGCAGCAGATGCAGCGGCAGCGCGAACCCCTTTTTGAGTCAGCCAGAATTTCTGCTAAGGACTCCTGCTGAGGATTGCCAGGGGCCAGAGCTGCTGGGAGCACGCTTCCTGGATGCTGGGTGGTTGCTGTGAGTGGGGAGAGGAGGACCTTTGCCTGAGGTAGCCTGTTCTGTTTTGAAGGCTTGAGAATGTGGGTACTTTCTACTTTATCTGCCTGTGCCAATTTCATAACTACTCTGATGGCTTTGACTTTCTGATTTTGGGACTCAGTCTTTTGGTATTTTAATAAATGTTCTCTCTTCACCCCCCATATAGCAAGCCTGATATATTTTGTGATTGATAACTACATCAGCATATCTGTAATTTCCATAGGCATTGTGAATATTGCATTGCTGATATAAGTACTAAGAAAGGATTGTGCATGCATGTTGAGTCCAACCACAGTAGACTTTGTTCTCACTGTTTCTGGGACCTGAACCTATTTCTATTAAGTGTTTGCTGAGTTTATTGTTTTCTTAGTGACTGTTGATTCTTGATCCTGTCTTAGGGTCATAAGGTCCTTTTCTGAGTTACTGAAATCAATTCTGTACAGCCAACATTTATTAAGCTCTTACTATGTCCAAGGAGGCAACTCTCAGATTATAGGTTGGAGAACAGTCACTGGAATCTCCCTAGTTATGAAATCAGAGGTACAGTCCAAACAACGTGATAGACATTGGGGATATAAATCTAATTCAGGCACCACTAGGCTGAGGACTTTGGGAATGGTGAGGTCTATCAATCTTTATTTACCATCTCTCTTGGTTTGCTCAGGTCTAACTCAGGGAGACTGATCCCTCAATAGGATAAGTATTATCATAATTTTGGCTACCCACATTGTGCCCAGCACAAGGTACTTAGAGTATAAATATGAAGCAGACATGGAAGAGGACTTTTATTCCCACTGAGTAAAGGTAATGCTAAGCAATAAAGGATTATTCAAAAAATCTATTAATTTATTCTTACTAATACAATTCACAAAAGGCTAATAGTCAAGCTTTATAGGGATATTTGCAGTTTCTTTACAGGCTTGCTAATTAGCCATTTTATGTCATAGCCTAATCAGTGCCAAGTGGAATTTTTCTTCCCAGTGGAGTCTTTGTCTGTGTCTCTAACATTTTCTCTGTCTGTCTCTTTTTCTTTCTTTATAACTGTTTCCCTTTCATCAATTTTACTTTGCTAACCTCTTGCTTGGGTGTCAGGGAAGGGGAAGATGCCAGCTGCCTTTTGAGATCCCACAAAGCCATGTACCATATTAAAGAAGACACAAACTTGAGATACCCATCCCAGGCACAGGCTTGTTTCCCTAGGAAGCATGAATTCACAGCTTGTGGTCAGGTTGGGGGAAGTACACTTAATTGTTGCCATGAATAGAAGGCCTGAGGGATGGAGACTGACCATTTATTATACCCAAAGATTTCCAGCTCAGCAGTCAATTAAAAGATTTTCACCATTACATAGTACCATCCCCTAATTTGGTGTGTGTGTGTGGGGGAGAACTGGTGACCTTGAGGTCACATGTGACTCTCTAGGTCCTCAAGTATTGCTCTTTGACTGAATCCAAACCCCTTAATAAAAGGATTTGTTCTGTAGAACTTGGACTAAGTTAAAAGGTCACATCCAAGAACCTAGCTAGGTGGCGCAGTGAATAGAGCACCAGCCCTGGAGTCAGGAGGACCTGAGTTCAAATTTGACCTCAGACACTTGACACTCAATATCTGTGTGACCTTGGGCAAGTCACTTAACCTCAATTGAATTGCCTTCCCCCCCTCGAAAAATAAAGAGGGACATGTCAAACAGAAGTAGCTATGGTATAAGTTAGAAAGTATTAAGTACCAAAAATAATTTATTTTCAATAAAAGGGTTACATGAAATTTGAGGAAAGAGAAAATCCTTTCTCCTAGGTGATGTGGGGTAAGGATGGGTGTGTATTCCAATGAAGATTCCCTGGATAAGGTAGCATCTGTGTTGGGCCTAGAAAAGAAGAAGGAATTCCAACAGGTCCAGCTGTTAAGGCTGGGGAGGAATGGGTCAATAGAAAAGCTTGACTTGGGAAATAATTCTGAGCTCAGGAACCAAGACAGAAAAATGTAGACAGAATGGGGACAGTGTGTATTAATCTTTGGCTACCATGTGAGTACCTGAAGAAGAGTAGTGTAAGATAAGACTAGAAAGGTAGATTGGAGCCTGATTGTGGAGTGCTTTTAATAGCCTTGAATTAGTTTCTTCTGTATTGCATAGGTGAAGGCATACTCCTGGAGATTTTTGAGTCTGGCAGTGATTCTATCAGACAGATACATTTGGAAAATTACCAGGGCAGCAATGTGAGCGATAGATTGGAGAGGAGATAGACTAGAAGCAGGAAACACAGTTAGGAAGGCATTTTGTATTAGTCCATAAATGATGATAGCCTGAACAAGGACGGTTATAGTGGGAGTGGAAAGGTGGGAACTGATGAGAGAGAGGTTTGTAGAATAGAACTGACAGTACATTGCAATAAACTGAAAGTGGGGGATGGAGTATGGCTGGGGTGGGGGAGGAGACAATGTCGGTTTAGCCTTGACCTCTCCTCTTGGCTTGCCCCAACACTCTGTGGAGTAAGGGAATATATCTCTATAGGTCAGATGCACTTTATCTCTCTCTCTCTCTCTCTCTCTCTCTCTCTCTCTCTCTCTCACACACACACACACACACACACACAAATAAAAACAAAACCAAAAAAACTGTCTACTTAGCTCTCTAATTTTAGGCTCATAGTAATAGTGGCAGATGAGGCTAAAAGCCACAGTATGTTTTCTTCCCTTCTCCACAACTCATATCAGTTAGATACCCTTTGCCCCTATTTGTATCTTTACCCTTGTCTTACATAATGAGGTGACCCTTATCCTTTCCACATTCCTTCTGCATATGCATCCCATCACACCCCCCATCATCCACGTTCTCTCATTCATTTTCAATCCTCTAACTCTCTTTAAGTATACAAGTGATCCCACTTCATCCCATTATACCCTCCATCTTCTTCATTCTCTCATTCATCTTCAATCTCTCCCTGTCCACTTACTACCTTAGTACATGGATATCTAGGCAGCAGAAGATGCCAGATACCCTTTGAAATCTCACAAGGCCATGTACCACATTAAAGAAGACGCAAACTGAAGTGCCCATCCCAGGCACAGACTTGTTTGCCTTGGAAATATGTCCATGACTCCCCATATTAAAAAAATACTCCCCCCAAACCATCCTTATTTAAGGCATCCATCACTGGTAGCTATCACTGTATCTCTCATCTTCCTTTTGTGACTGAATTCCCTAGGCAGGCTTTCTATAATTTACATCTCCATTTCCCTTCCTTAGGGTTTTTTTAAGGTCTCTACAATTTGACCTGACTTCATCATTCAACTAAAACTTCTCTCTCTAAAGTTACTTCAGATCAACTGCCAAATCTTTTCTCAATCTTGTCCTTCTTGATCTCTCTGCAGCTTTTGATACTTTTTAATCAGCCTTGATAATCTTTTCTCACTAGATTTTTGTGACACTATCCTTTTATGGTTCTCCTACTACCTGTCTGACTGCTCCTCCTCAGTCTTCTCTGCTGCATCCTCATCTAGGACATGGTCACTAACCGTAGGTGTCCCACACATCTCTGTCATGGACTCTCTTCTCTTTACTCCCTATATTATTTCAATTGGCAATCCTGTAAGCTCTCATAGATTCAATTATCATCTCTATGTTAATGACAATTACTTAACCCTCTTTAACATCTCTGCTGACCTCCAGTCTCATATCTCTAACCATCAACTGGATATCTTGAATTAGACATCCAGTAGACAAAACTGAACTCATTATCTTTTGTCCTAAACTCTCCTCTCTTCCCAACTTCCTTATTTCTATTAAGATTACGACCATTGCTCCAGTCTCTCAGGTTGGCAGCCAAGATGTTATCCTTGAATTCTCAGGATCTCTTGCCACTCCCCCCTCCCCCATATTCAGTCTGTTGCTAAGGACTACCCATTTTTACCTTGTAATGTCTCATGAATATGCACCCCTTTCCTTTGACACTCCTCTCATCTTGGTTTGGGTCCTCATTACCTAATTCCTGGACTATCATAATAACTTCCTGACTGGTCTGACTACCATAGGTCTCTCCTCATTCCAGTATATCCTTCATTCATTCATCAAAATGATCTTCCCAAAATGCAGGACTGGACATGTCACCTCTTCTCCCTTCCCCTAATGTCCTATTACCTTCAATTACCTCCAGGATTAAATATAAAGCCTTCTGTTTGGAATTCAAAGCCCTTTATAACCTGTTCCCATCCTTGCCCCATCTTTCTTCTTACACTTTTACTCCCTCACATACCCTTTGATCCAGTGACACTGGCTTCCTTGTAGTTCCTCAAAAAAGATACTTCATCTTGGGGGTGGAAGCAAGATGGCCAAGTAAAAGTAGGGACTTGCTTGAGATCTTCCCTAAACCCCTCCAAATACCTGTAAACAATGACTCTAAACAAATTTTAGAGCTACAGAACCCCAAAAATGACAGAGTGAAACAAATATTCAGCATAAGACTGCCTGGAAGATTAACAGGAAAGGTCTATTGCACAGGTCTGGGAGCAGAGCACAGTTCAACGTGTGCCACACTGGTATAGATGGGGCTGGTGTAGGCCTCAAGGAACTGAATCACTGGCAGCTGTGTCAGTTTCCATACTTCTAAACCTACAAATGCCAAAGAAGGTCAATGAGAAAACTGTAGGACCTGGGTGACAGAGGAACACAATCTGACCCCAGTCCCAGGGCAGCAGCAGTAGAAGCAGTGACAGTGGCAGCAGCAGTGGCTGCTGCTTCCAGAGCTATGACCCCCCAAATGGTGGGGGGATCAAGTGACTGATTAGAGCAGAACTGCTGGGATCTCTTTGCTGATGTTGAGGCAAGATTCTCTTGTTTTGCTCTGCTTATATCTGAGTTGCAGTCCTTGGTGGTGGTCTTGGGGTGAGGAGGAGTTCTAGTGTGATAGAGTTTGTGGTGGCAGTGGAGGGGAAATCATCCTCACAATTCCAAGGCTGAAAAGTGTGCTTGGGCTCATTTACAAACCAGAGCACAAGCCAAGAAAGGAGTAAACACTTTTCCTTTCAACATACCACCTTGGAGGAGCTGAAAATTTACAGACCCCTAGAAATATCTCTGAAAACAGTTGCACAAAACCTCTGAAGCTTGGGACAGTACAACCACTCTCACTCCCACCCCAACCCCCACTGGAAGCTGTGTCCTATCTTGACAAAAAGTTAGAAAGTCAAGTGTTTGACTGGGAAAATGAGCAAACAATATTTAAAAAAACCTCAGATTATAGAATCTTACTTTGGTGACAAAAAAAAACTAAAAACATACCATCAGAAGAAGCCAAAAAAGTCAAAGCTCCTACATCAAAAGCTTCCAAGGAAGTATGAATTGGTCACAGGCCATGGAAAAGTTCAAAAAGGATTTTGAAAATCAAGTAAGATGGGGGCGGCTAGGTGGCTCAGTGAATAGAGCACCGGCCCTGGAGTCAGGAGGAACTGAGTTCATATCTGGCCTCAGACACTTAACACAAAAACTAGCCTTGGGCAAGTCACTTAACCCCAATTGCCCTCCAAAAAACAAACAAACAAACAAACAAAAGAAACACAATCACATTTTGGGGTGGCCAGGTGGTTCAGTGAGTAAGAGCACTGGCTCCAGTGTCGGGATGACCTGGATCAAATCCAGCCTTAGATACTCAGCACCACACCCAGAAATAACTGGCCGTGTAACGTTGAGCAAGTTACTTAATCCCGATTGCTTATAAAAAAAAAAAGAAAATCAAGTAAGAGAAGTAGAGGAAAAATTGGGAGGAGAAATGAGAGTGATACAAGAAAATCATGAAAAGCTATTCAACAGTTTGCTAAAGGAGACCCCAAAAATATGGAAGAAAATAACAGCTTAAAAATAGAATAACCCAAATGGCAATCGAGGTCCAAAAAACCAATGAAGAGAAGAATGCCTTAAAAAGTAGAATGGCCAAATGGAAAAGGAGGTCCAAAAGCACATTGAGGAAAATAATTCCCTAAAAATTAGAATGGAGCAAATGGAAGCTATTGACTTTATGAGAAATCAAGAAACTATGAAAGAGAACCAAAAGTAGAAGACAATGTAAAAATATCTCATTGGAAAAACCACTGACCTGGAATATAGATCCAGGATAGAGAATTTAAGAATTATTGTACTACCTGAAAGCCATGATCAAAAAAAGAGCCTAGACATCATATTTCAAGAAATCATGAAGGAAAATTGCCATGATATTCTAGAACCAGAGGGTAAAATAGAAATTGAAAGAATCTACCAATCACATCTTGAAATAGATCCCTAAATTAAAGCTCCTAGGAATATTGTAGAAAAATTCCAGAGTTCCCAGATCAAGGAGAAAATATTGCAATCAGCCAGAAAGAAACAATTTTAGTTTTGTGGAAATACACTCAGGGAAACAGAAGATCTAGTAGCTTCTGCGTTAAGGGATGGGAGGGCTTGGAATATGATATTCCAGAGGTCAAAGGAGCTATGATTAAAAACAAGAATCACCTGCTCAGCAAAACTGAGTATAATACTTCAGGGAAAAATATGGACATTAAATGAAATAGAGAAATTTCAAGCACCCTTGCTGAAAAGACTAAAGCTGAATAGAAATTTTGACTCTCAAATATAAGAATCAAGAGAAGCATGAAAAGGAAAACAGGAAAGAGAAATCATAAGAGCCTTATTAAAGTTGAACTGTTAACATTCCTACATGGAAAAATAATATTTGTAACTTATAAGACCTTTCTCACTATTAGGGTAGTTGGAGGAACTCCATCTATCTATCTATCTATCTATCTATCTATCTATCTATCTATCTATC
>NW_027185715.1:7316360-7393060 GCF_028583685.1 Petaurus breviceps papuanus | reverse complement strand
ATCTATCTATCTATCTATCTATCTATCTATCTATCTATCTATCTATCTATCTATCTATCCGTCTATCTATCAATCTATCTATCTATCATCTATCTATCTAGATCTAGATATTTATCTATTAGATGAATATGAAGGAATGATATCTAATAAATAAAATTAAGGGGCTAGAGAGGAATATATTAGGAGAAGGAAAAAGGGAGTGATAGAGTGGGGTAAATTATCTCACACAAAAGAGGCAAGAAAAAGCTCTTACAATGGAGGGGAAAAGTGAAGAGGTAAGAAGGAATGAGTGATCCTTACTCTCATCAGATTTGGCTTAAGGAGGAAATAACATGCATGCTCAATTTGGGCATTTTACCGTATAGGAAAGTAGAAGGGAAGGGGATAAAGGAACGGGGGATGACAAAAGGGAGGGCAGATTGGGGGAGAAGGTTGTCAGAAGCAAACACTTTTGAGGAGGGACAGGATTAAAGGAGAAATTGGAGGATGGGATAGAATGGAGGGAAATATAGTCTTTCACAACATGACTATTATGGAAGTGTTTTGATTAACTACACATGTAAAACCTATATTGAATTGCTTACCTTCTCAATGAGGGTAGGTGGGGAGGCAAGAAGGGAGAGAATTTTGAACACAGAGTTTTAAGAACAAATGTTAAAAATTGTTTTTACATGCACCTAAGAAATAATTCAGACAGGCAATGGGGTATAGAAATCTATCTCACCCTACAAGAAAGTAAGGGGTAAGGAGATAAGAGGCGTGGTATGGGGTGAGAGAAGGAAGGGCTGACTGGGGGAAGGGATAATCAGAATTCATGGCATTTCAGGGTTGAGGGGAGGGGAGAGATAGGGAGAAAATTTGGACCTCAAAATCTGTTGGAAATGATTGTTGAAAACTAAAACTTAATTAATTAGCAGAAAACTGAAGAGACTCCATCTCTTGACTGGGCATTAAAATTGGTTATCTTTCATGCTTAGAGTCCTCTCCCTCCTCATCTCTACTTTCTTTCTTCCTTCAAGTCCCAGCTAAAATCTCATCTTCTGTAGGAAGGTGTTTTCCCTTAATTCTAGTGCCTTCCCTCTGTTGACTATTTCCAATTCATTCTGTACATAGCTTGTTTGTGCATATTTATTTGCATATTGTCTCCATCATTAGACTGTGAGCTCCTTGAGGTCAGAGAATGCCTTTTGTTTTTGTTCTCTGTATGCCCATGATTAGCAGAGTGCCCAGTACATTTGTAAGGGTTATGGGATTTAAAGATCTTCCATGCCCCATTGGACTTGCTGATGTAGCAGGAAGGGGCGGAGCAAGAGGAAGCGGAAGCCAAGCTAGCGTTCCTGCGGTGGCTGGCGGTGGTGGCAACGGCGTCGGCAGCAGCAGAGGCAGCGGCAGCGCGAAGCCCTTTTTGAGTTAGGACTGCTAAGGACTCCTGCTGAGGACTGCCAGGGGCCGGAGCTGCTGGGAGCACGCTTCCAGGACGCTGGGTGGTTGCTATGCATGGGGAGAGGAGGACCTTTGCCTGAGGTAGCCTGTTCTGTTTTAAAGGCTTGAGAATGTGGGTGCTTTCTACTTTATCTACCTGTGCCAATGTCATAACTACTCTGATGGCTTTCACTTTCTGGTTTTGGGACTCAGTCTTTTGGTATCTTAATAAATTTTCTAGTTTATTTCCTCATATGGCAAACATGACGTATTTTGTAATGGATAATTATATCAGCATATTTGTAATCTCTATAGGCATTGTGAATATGGCATTGCTGATACAACATTGTAAGCCCTTTATGAATGTTTACTGATTGAGACATTGTCCCTAGTTCTAAAAGGGTAAGTGTAATTGTTTCCTGACCAAATGATTTCTTCCATCAACTCATGATACCAAATGAATGTGGGAGAGGAGTAGACATAAGCATTACTATAAGGAGAGTAACATATTGCCCACTGTTGTGATTTGATTTGTTGTTGTGATCCTTTCCCTTCCCTAAATATTCCCCACTTACCCTGACAAAAATGTTGGAAATTTCTACTTTTTGTAGTCCTTTGGCTAAAATAAATTGAAGGCTCCTATTTAAAATAATATAGATGGTTGGGGAGGGGGATAGCAGCTTGAGTCATGATCAGCTATTAATAGCTCAGGTAAAAGTAGTAGAGAATATAAAGTACTTTAAACTTTAAAGTATTATGTAAGTGGCTATTATTAGTATCACCAATAATACTAATCAAATTCACCACAGGATCTGTGGAAATAGGATATAGGTTAGGTCGGGTATTGGTGGGAAAGTTTCAAAGATTGGGGTCAAAATGATTCTCTACATTGAGGAATACATTGACATTAGAACTGGACAGGACCTTGAGAAGGCAGTAATTAAATACGATTATTAGACTTGGAATGAGAAGACCTAGGATCCAATTTTATTAGCTGTGGAACTTTGGCATGGGAAAGTAATTTCATCTCCTCTAGTGATACTTTCCTTAGCTGTAAAATACATGTTTTTTTTTTTTTTTAGCATTTTGTTGCTGAGATCAAATAACATATTGGGATTTTTTTTTTAACAATTGACTTTCGACTCCATCATTCAACCAAAACTCACCTCTCCAAAGAGAGACCCAGGGAGGTTAAGTGAGTTTCCCAAAGTCATACAGGTAATGGATAGAATTCAAACTCAGATCCTCTGAAGCCAGGGTCTTATTAGTTTGTTGCAATAGTAGAATCATTCAATAAGCATTTTTTTATGATTTAATCTTTCATTTTTCTCTAATTACATGTAAAACAATTTTAGTGTTTTAGTTTTAAAAATTGAGGTCCAAATTTTCTGCCTCCCTCCTTCTTTTCCCCTCCTCCATTGGAGAAGGAAACATTTTGATAATGGTTATTATACACATACAGTCATGCAAAACATATTTCTGAGTTACTCATGCTGCAAAAAAAAAAAAACCAAAGCAAAAACACAGACCAAAAGAAAAATAAGAATGTAAATAAAATGTGTGCTTCAATCTACAGTCAAACACCATCAGTTCTTTCTCTGGAGATGGATAGCATGCTTCACCAAAGTTCTTTGGGATTGTCTTGGGTCACTGTATTGATCAGAATAGCTAAGCCATTCACAACTGATCATCATACAATGTCGTTATTACAATTCACAATATTCTACTGGTTCTGCTCATTTCACTTTGCATCAGTTTGTGTAGGTATTATTATTTTTGTGTTTGTTTTTGGAAAGCATTCTGCTTGTCATTTCTTATGGCTTAATCAATAAATATTTATTATATGCCAACAATATGCCAGGCACTATACTAAACTGTGGGGCTACAAAAAAGGTCAAAAGATAGTATTTGCCATGAACCAACTCACACTCTAACTCAGGAGAACCAAGCCAATATATATATCACGGTATATACTGAATAAATAGGAAATAATTAAAAGTAGGAAGGCATTAGGTTTCAGAGGCAGCTGTGTGCAGTGTATAGAGTGTCTGGCATGGAGTCAGGAATACTCATCTTTCTGAGTTCAAATCTGGCTTCAGACACTTGCTAGCTGTGGAACCCTGGACAAGTCACTTTACCCTGGTTGCCTCAGTTTCCTCATTTGTAAAATGAGCTGGAGAAGAAAATGGCAAATGATTTTTTATCTTTGCAAAGAAAAGCCTCAGTTGGGGTCTTGAAGAATCAGACAGCCCTGAAACAACTCAACAACAATGTTAGAATAAAAGGATTGGGAAAGGTTTCCTTCAGAAGGTGGGATTTTTTGTTGGGACTTGAAGCAAGCCAAGGAGATCAGTAGGTGGAGATGAGGATGAGAGCATTCCAGGCACCTGAGATGGACAGAAAAAAAAATGCCTGGAGACAAGAGATAGAGTATCTTGTGCAAGGAACAGCAAGGAGACCATTGTCATTTGATTAATGAGTTGAGAGAATTAGGGTATACAAATAGTGGAAAGGTAGAGTTTAGGTTATGAAGGGTTTTAAATGCCAAACTCAGGATTTTGTATTTGTTCTTGAAGGCAATAGGGAGCCACTGGAGTTTATTGAGTAGGAGGCTGACATGACCAGACTTGTGCTTTCGGAAAATCACTTTGGTGACTGACTGGGGTGGAGAGACGCTTGAGGTAGTTGCTCACCAGTAGGCTATCACAATAATTCATGTATAAACCTTCAGTGAGGAAGAAAATGGCATCAAGTTCAGCTACCACAAATAAATTATTTAACTTGAAAAGGCTACAAGCCAAGACTAAACTGGAGGGAAAGTTGGTGCATGATTTTATTTTTTTGTTCACAGATGATTGTGCACTCAATGCAGCCTCTGAAGCTGAGAAGTAAGAAAGTATGAATCAATTCTCTGCTGCTTGTTCTAATTTTGGCCTAATAATGAACACCAAGAAAACAAAGGTGCTCCATCATCCAGCACCATACCATCCATATGTGGAATCATCAGTTACAGGAAATGGAGAGATTTTGGATGCTGTGGGTAAGGTCGTTTACCTTGGCAATATACTTTCCAGGGATGTCCACACAGATGATGAAGTAGATGCACAGATTGCCACAGTTAGCTCAGTGTTTGAGAGGCTCCAAAGAAAAATGTGTGAGAGAAGAGATATTAGATTGCCTACTAAATTGAAGGTTTACAAAATCATTGTTCTGACCTCATTGTTGTATGTCAGTGAAACCTGGACCATATACCAATACCAGTGCCATGCCAGGCAATTGAATGATTCCATTTAAATTGTCTTAGGAAGATTCTGAAGTTCTCCTAACAACATAAGGTACCAGACACAGAGGTCCTTTCTCAAGCTGAACTGCCAAGTATTCAAACTCTACTACAGAGAACACAGATCTCATGGGCTGATCTCATTGTTTGAATGCCAAGTATGTTTTCCTAAAAGACTATTTACAATGAAATCATGTAAGACAAGTGTTCACGTGGTGGTTAGAAGAAGTGATACAAGGATACTCTCAAGGTCTCTCTGAAGGACTTTGGAATTGATTGTGAGAGAGTAGAGAGACTGGCACAGGACCACTCAGCATGGTGTGCCCTCATCAGAGAAGGCCCTGTGCTCTATGAGCAAAGATTTGCAGTGGCTCAAAAGAAACATGAGATGCACAGATTTAGAGACATATCTACTCCAAATGTTCACATGGACTATTTGTGCATGAACAAACCGTGGTAGGGTCTTCCAAGCTCATGTTGGTCTGATCAATCACAGAGGGACTTATTGTACCTTCACTCCAGCATAGAGGTATCATTTTGGTCCTTTTTGAGAGGGAAAGACAACAATCAAGCAAGCAACTAACCAAAAAACCGACCAATGAAGGCCTGTACCAGAGGGAAGAAGCATTGATCTCTGAAAATTTGACAGGAAAAAAGGAAATTCCACTCTCATTCTACCTTTGTTGTTGCCTCCAGATCCCATGAAAAATCACTTGAGAGTTCTTTCTAATAAACTACAATCATTAGAGGGTCTATGATGTAGCTGGGCCACTGGATATCTAATGGAAGGGAGGTGGAGAGCCTTCTAAAGGAGAGGAGATGAGGAGTCTTTAAGGGTTAGGGATTGAGTCGGGAGTAGGGGGTAGGGCTGAAGACAAACTCCGTTTCCTCCCCAATTTTGCCTAGGAACAGCCCCTGGAAAGGAGATTAATATAATTGGGGTGAGTTCTTGCCTTTTTTTCCTTCTTAAACAAGACAAATTTAAGACTTTGTATTTTGAAATTACTTGGTATTTGGCAGGCCCAGAGCACTGCAGATTACTTATTCCTGAAGAAAAGAATCACAATGTAGTGAGGAGGGGAAACATAAACATTTTTGTTTGAGTATGAAACAGCGTGTGTGCCAAATGGGAACAGAAGCTAAAAAGAATTACAGCTGCACATGTGCTTTCTGGGACATAATAGGGTTGGCATATTTAGTAAATCAGAAAAAAAAATATGGTTTCAACTCCATTATAGAGCAGCTGTGGCTATTTATTAAACTGCTCAGCTTGTAGGACTTCTTTAGTTTTAAGGCTTTATATTTGTTATCATATAAAGTATTTAAGGTTTTTCCTAACCTTCTGTCCCTAAGTAAACACACACACACGCACAGACATACAATCCCTTTATCATACACACACACACACACACACACACACACACACACACAGTGACTTTACTTCCCCTTTCTATCAAACCTGGAATGCTTTTCTTCCTCTTTATCTTCTGGCCTTCTTGGTTCCTTTCAAGTCTCAGCTAAAAATCCCACCCTCTACAGGAAATACTTATCAATCTCTCATAATTGTAATGCATCTTCTCTGTTGACTATTTGTAATTTATCCTGTAGACAGCCTTTTTGTACCTATTTGTTTGCATGTTGTCTCTTCCCCATAAGATTGTGAGTTCCTTTACAAAAGGAGCTGCCTTTTACCTTTTTTTTTTTTTTAACATTTTTTATCTCTAAAACTTAGCCTAAAGCTAAGGAGCTGCCTTTTACCTTTTTTTTTTTTAACCTTTTTTATCTCTAAAACTTAGCACAGAGCTTGGCACATTAATGCTGTTTAGTTGTGTCTGACTCTTTTTGACCCCATAGACCTCACTATCCATGGGGTTTTCTTTGCAAAGATATTGGAATGGTTTGTCATTTCCTTCTCCAGGGGATTAAGGCAAACAGAGGCTCAATGTTTTGTCCAAGATCATGCATCTTGTAAATGTTGTAAGGCCAGATTTGAACTCAGGTCTTCTTGACTCCAGACCCAGTGCTCTATCCCCTGAGCCCTCTAACTGCCCCCTTTGGCACATAGTAGGCATTTAATAAATGTTTATTGATTGTTTTCTCTTCTGAAAAATTGAGACAATTTATCTCGATTACCTTTTTCATCTGGATGTTGCAAAACTCTACTGAGATAATTTACATGAATATATATTTTTTTAAGATCATTTGTTGCATAATACATTTAGGCATAAGAGAATATATACATGGTCTATTTTTCAGTCACAGTACCATTCAATATTATGTTTGATGAAATGAGGGTGGGAAGGGACAGGGAAAAAAAAATCAGGAGAAAAGTCTATTTCTATGAGGGTGAGAATAGGTTGGCTGATTCTAAGTTAAAAACCTTGAAATTCTTTGTTTAATTGGGGTATTAACAGAATTTGTGGTTAACACATTTAGCTCTACATGTATACCATATATGTATATGTGTACACGTACATGTATACACATCATTCACATACATATACACGTGTATGTGTACTTACACACATATACCCATTCTATGTAAACAATTCTGGAAAAAAAGTACTCCTGCTATTTTAGTGCCTTTTAGTCCCTGATAATTGTGAACAATATGATTTTCTTGCCTCTTTTAATTTCTCTCTCCTTAGCTTCTCTTTTAATGCAAGACATAAGCTTGAAAGCCTCCACCCTCCGCCATGAAATTGGACCACTATGATTTGAATTGTCCTTAGACTCCAATCAGGTAGTTCTGCATTCCATTCCTCCTAATAAATATCGTGTTCAAAATGGAATCAATTCCCCCTGGGAGCTGTGGCTACATTATTCCTTAGGAATCTGCATACTGGTAGGTAGCTTATTATAGACCTATTTTCCCCTCGTTTCTTAGTACTTCTAAGCCCTGAAGCACTTCTGTGATTTCTTGAAACTCCCCTTAAAAGTTGCCACCTTTTAATTTAGTATGAAAAATGAATTGCTTTTCATATCCTCCTCAAATGAAATATTTTAATGAACTAATCCTTATGCCCCTACAGGATGCCTTAGCATAATTTTTCAACACTTTTCCTTGTTTTGCACATGCTGAACGGCACAGACACTGGAGAGCTGTCATGGTCTTTAGCAATTTAATTTACAGTTCTGGAATTCACCCAGTCGACCATAGTGGTTATAAAGTGAACTGGGTGAATTACAGTATGGCAGCAAAAGTAATCTGTGTGGTATAATAGTCAGAAGCAGTGGGGCATATGAGAGAACTGAATTTCTACCATCAGTTAAAATGTCTTGCATTAGCAGATATCACTTATGTCATTGTTGGTACCTCTATTGTTGTGTAGTTATTTTAATGCTTTAAGTCATTAATAATTTGTGGAAATTGAGTGATGGTATAAAATTCATAACTGCCAATATTTATTAATGGATATGTATGTGTGTTTGTGTATGTGTATATGTATATATGTGTGTATACATATACACACACATATATAGCATATAAAATTTGAATATGGGCAAGTCAGATACAGTTTAGTCAGATCCAAAATGATTGTAGAATAAGTCTTAAAAATAAAAACTTAATTTGTCCCATTCAATTCTGTGCTACCTGGTAGGAAAAAAGATAAGATAAGAAAGAGCAAGAATGTGGTATGCAAGCAATAAGAAATGATCAAGGGATTATAGTGAGACTGATGGATGAAAGAAAAAAGAGGCTGACTCAGACTGGTAGTTATTTAGTGCTGGCACCTCAGGGCACTGGCTAAGTTTCTCTTAGAATATAAGCTTCTTGAAGACTTGAGCTATTTCATTTTTGTCTTTGGCATCTAACAGTGTCTTGCATGTTGTAGGTACTTACATATTTGTTGAATTGGGGGAAAAATCCCTTTTCCTTGGGTAATAATAGCCAGGATTTCCATAATAATGTTTACAAAACACTTCACATTTATTACATCCTTTGATTTTCACAGCAACCCTCTCTGGTATGGGATATTATTCTCCCCATTTTGCAGATGGGGAAACCTAGTCAAGAACATGTTAGATGATTCTTTTTAAATAATGGACTTGTTGCCCTCTAAGTTCGTTGTTTTCCAAACCATCAACCAATTCTTTCATTAGAGATTGATTTGGCAAAGTGTAGCTCTTCTTTCTGAAGTTCTTATTTAAAATGAACATATTACATGGATAGTTAACTAATTAGAGCTCTTGGTGTGTAAACATTTATAAAATCATTTTCCTCTTGTATAGGAAGCTCTAAAGAAACAGAAAGAACATGAAGTGTAGTGTGATGAATAAAAATAATTTCTGGGTAATTAATAATCAATTTATTTATTATGGCTAGCAAATGATAAATTGATGTAAGTGTTTTTCTCTCATAAACCAAAGACCCCTGCTGAAGAACAATGAATGCTTAAAAAGCCTTTGGAAAAGGGGCTATACCTGAGGACAGAAATCAGCTCTTATTGGTCAAATAATCTGACTGAACAATCAATGAAGGGGTGGACATATTAATAAGGATGTGGGCACAAAGTCTTCTGCTCTTCCTGCTGAGAACATGATCCAGTAATGAGACTTGGGCACTTTCAGCATTCTGCACAGAAGAATTCATCACTACCCATGCCATGCTTTCACAAACTGGGTCACCCTAAAAAGCACAAAGGCTTATTTCCTAATGGTAAGAACTTCCCTAGAAAGTGTTCTGTTTGTAAGGTCTTTTAGTTGGGTGACATATTTATTGCCAAATCTAAGATTCCCCTCCTCCAACCCCCCACCAGACCTTATCCTCTGGAGAAAAGACAAAATAATTTCTGGTGAGTTCTTGGCTTTTCCTGCCACTATAACTCCCCTCCCCCCCCCAAATTATTTTTCCCTCCTCTAAGTTCTCATAATATTGTACCTGGTTGTTTGTTTCTCTCTTATCATATTTTCCCTTGAATCATGGTATTTTTACACATGTATTTCCTTCTTCTACCCTTCCTCCCCTCTACCCCAAAGATTTTAAACTTGAGAGCAAGATCGCTATAATATCCATTTATATGAAACACTAAGATGGAATTCTTCAACATAGAATATGACTAATAAAATTTGCTGAGTCAAGGTGATACTTAAATCTTTTTTTTGAAGGAGGATTGGGAGCCTGACTTAAATCCTAGTCCTAATATGACTACCTTTCTTTTTTTTGTTTTGGAGGGAAATTTGGGTTAAGTGACTTGCCCAAGGTCACATGGATAGTTTTTGTGTTTAGTGTCTGAGTTCAGATTTGAACTCAGGTCCTCCTGACTCCAGGGCCAGTGCTCTATTCACTGGGCCACCTAGCTGCTCCAAGACTACCTTTCTTACCAATATATTAACAGGATGACCTGAGAAATCTGAATTTCAATAAAAACAATATAAATCAGGACAATTTTAAAATGGTAAGAGAGTCATGTCAGTAGTAACTGGAATTTTGGGAGCTGCTTTCACCCAACCAGAGTTGGAACAGAAAAGAGAGATAATAAAATAAAAGATTTTGGACCTGTGTTCAAATATCAGCTATGCTACTTACTATCAATTTCATTTTAAATAAGCCATTTAATTACCTTAATTTCTTCATCTACAAAGTGGACTGAATGATAATAAGTAATATGATAATCTAGCACATTATATCATAGTATATCATATCATATCTATAACATGTTAACAATAATAATAAAACCTAACCTCTCTGTGTGTATAAAAACTTTTAAGTTTTGCAAAGTGATTTTACATGCATCATCTCTTTAGTTTTTCACAATAATCCTATAGATTATGTGATATTATTATCCCTATTTTACAGATGAGTATACAGAATGATAGAGGTTAAGGGAAGTAAGTACCCAGGGTCACAAAGCTGGTGTCTGAGGAAAGATTTAAACTCAGATGTTCCTAACCTATGATTCTGAGCTGCCTAGAGCTAATTTTATAGTAATAAGATTTTTATTTGTCTTTTTCTTTTGGAGGGGGAAAGGCAGGGTATTAGGGTTAAGTGACTTGCCCAAGGTCACACAGCTAGTAAGTGTTAAGTGTCTGAGGTCACATTTGAACTCAGGTCCTCTTGATTCCAGGGCTTGTGCTCTATTCACTGTGCCACCTAGCGGCCCCTGTACTACGATTTTACTGTTGAAAGACTGTTACCTAGAAGTGGCTTTGAACTTCTTTGAGTTGACCCCAGAGAGGAAAAATTAGAAGAAGAAATTTAAAGTTGATTTGAGACACATTTAGCCTATGGAAAATTTGCTGATCAATTTGAGGTATAGCAAAGAGGAATGGGTCATGCTAGGAGCTTCTGGGTTTCCCGGTTTGGAAGCCTTTAAACAAAGACTGGATGATCATTTCATGGATGTGCTAGAGAAGAAATTCTCTTTCAGTTCTACATTGTGCTATATTGGCTGTGCTATCCTTTGTAGTTCTGAAATTCTGTGACTCTGCTAAAGTTTGCTGACTCTGACTCAGAATTGAAATCGCACCCTCCAATCTGTTTCATCCAATGTTGCTTACAAGAGGTTTTGGGATCTACAAGTGCTGTTCAGTGAAGTAGAAAAATCATGTATTAATTATTAGGTACAGAAATATAGCTCAAGAAGCTTTTTTCATTTCCTATGGCTTTGATTTCTCCAACTCCCTCCCCCAAAGTTTTAATGAATTGTTATAAAGGGTGAGGTGGCCTATATCTTAAGCAGGATGAAATCATTTTGCTCCAAGAGAAAAAGAAACAGGTGGCATGACAAAGCAATTTTTCCTTTCATATTTCAATTATTCAAAAGTGCTTTTTAGAAAGATGCTGCCTATCTTGTAAAAAGGAGTTTACACAGTAAAGGAAGAAACTAAATGAGTTCGGGAAAAGCAGGTTAAAATGCTTAAGGGATTTTTTTATTACATCTGAAAGATTTTTAATTAGTTATTTATAATCTTTATGGGCTGGAACTTGCTCTACATTCTAACTTTCACTTTTCCATAAAATTTTTCCAATTATTTTAAAACTGGGCTTGTTTCCCTGCTATTTGCCTCATTTTGAAAGACATTTAAAACATTTTATTGAATTAAAAATGTCTGTTGGGAGTTTCAGAGCAATGCATTCAGTTAATAATTTCATAAGGTTTTATGTACTTTCTAATGTATTGAATCTTAAACATTCATTAATCCTAACATTTGCTGTTAAAAACAATTTTTTTAATTGCCTCATACCTACTAAGCTACAATCCTCATTTGGTGCAGGGGTAGAAGGAAGCAAAACAGAGAGGCATACAGTTTGTCCTCAAGGATTAGCACTATATGGGAGTCAAGAAGACCTGAATTCAAATCCAGCCTCAGATATTTAATAGCTATTGACTTGACCCTGTGCAAGTTACTTTGACTCTGTCTGCCTCAATTTAACATTTATGAAAAGGGGATAACAACACTTACCTCCTATGGTTGTCGTAAGGACTAAATTAGATAATATTTGCAAAGCATTTTGCAAACCTTAAAGTGCTATGTAAATGTTTCCTATTATTTCTAGTACTACTATTGCTACTACCATTACCACTAGTACAAATAACTAGAACATTTCCTATGATGAATATCACATGAATACCACAAAAAATCTTAATACTATAAAATTAGATCTAGGCAGCTCAGAATAAGAGGTTAAACACCCGAGTTTAAATCCTTCCTCAGACACCAGCTTTGTGACCCTGGGTACTTACTTTTTTAATTTCTCTCATTCTATATCCTCATCTGTAAAATGGGGATAATAACATTACTTACCCTATAGGATTATTGTGATGAACAAATGAGATGATGTATGCAAAAGCACTTTGGAAAACTTAAAGTGAAAGCATGATAAGGTTTGGTAGTGGAAGAGATTTCTTTTATTTGAGAAATAAGAAAAAGAATCTCATCATATTCTTGGAAAGATTTTACCTAAAACAAAGAATAATAATTTTTGAAAAGAGACAAATAGAACAACACCAAAAATAGTCCCCCACCCGAGGAAAAAGGGCCAATGTAATCTCCAAAATTTTTTCATTTTCTCTTGCTTAAATACAACCTTCCATCTTTCTTTTCTAGATTTTTTCTTCACCATTCACTGAATGGTTGAACATCTGATTGTATCAGCAGGTGCCATCTCTGATATTCATGTATGGTTTTTGCTATAACACCGATGTCAGTTTACTTGTTCAATAGGGCAGCTAGATGTCAGTGGATAGAGCACTATTCTAGAATTGGGAACACTCATCTTCCTGAGTTCAAATCTGGCCTCAGACATTCACTGTGACCACGGGCAAATAAATCACTTAACACTATTTGCCTCATTTTTGTTATCTGTAAAATGAACAGAAGGAGGAAATAGAAAACTCTTCCAGTATCTTTGCCAAGAAAATTCACAAAGAGTCAGACATGACTGGAATGACTGAACAACTTGTTGAATGATCACCTTTTTTCTTATATGTGCTAACCTATATTTCCTAGGTTGTAAAATATAAATCGGTTGCCTATTTAAATTGGACTGTGGCAGATATTATTAAATCATGTTAGCTGAATAAAGATGAGTATGAATTGCCACATCATGCCTTCAACAATGGTGGTTTGGTACATGTAGAGAGCAGAAATAAGCAAAATGGCCATTGTGCAAGTCTGAGTTTCATTTTTCAGTTCTTTGCCTGGAACACATTTTCGACAGTCAAGACATGAGAAATGACATTGGGGACCAGAGGTACTTATAGAGATGAGGATGCTATGTGTGCTCCATTTTCATTATTATATTAGTAAGGATGGGTTTCTTTTTCATGTTTAGACGTGTAGTACTCTTATTGTGAATGTTTCCATCTTTTTACCAAAAAAGGCATCATCTGCTTTTCTTTTTCATTATCTTCACAGAAATGTTCCTTTCAGGGTCTCAGACAGCTAAAAAAACCAACTCCCCCCCTCCCCCCCCAAAAATACCCCATTGAGCTGGAGTTCAAAGAAATAACTGCAATACAGTATTCCACAAGGATGTTAGACCAAAACAACGCTCACAGGTTGCTTGCAATTATATTTTCTGTATTGTTTTGTGCTTATAATCACAAATACGTCAAATACCATGTCTCCCTTTTAATAGACTGATGATTGTTATACTAGATTATTAATCAACTAATGATTATTGAGACAAACAACGTGGGGTAAGATATTACAGGTGTCTCTAGACAGTTCTCACAAACATGAGGTTCCCAAGTACTGTGATTGACCCTCTGCAACGTTTTGGGGGGCAAGTAACATCTCTTCCACCGGAGCATGAGACTCAGTGCAGCTATTATGAAATGTGCTGAGCACAGGAGTGGATCCTCCTGTGAGCAGTCACTGATGATAAATGTGGAAGTCAGCTTGGGTCCCATTTCCAATTACCTGTGGTCTCCCAGATGTTTTTGAGATTTCTGAAGCTTTGTACATTTTTTTCTCTGTACTGAATCCCTAGCCCATGGTGTTAGGGTTGAGCCTGGAGCTGATGAAACACATATAAATTAATCATGTCTTCTATGACCACACATGATGAATACCATCATTCAGATTTGCCCTAGGGCAGTATTATGAGGTAGCAATAGTGGGGCAACTGAGAGGCATATGTCCCCCTCATGGCTATTGTTGTCACTGTGCCTGGCCAAGAAATTCCCGTCTATCTTGTGCCATTGTGCAGTACAATTACCCCTAGAATGTCACACCTTGGGGCCTGTTGCTAAATTGCTCCTCTCTTGGGGCTTGCTTTATTCCCTAATACCTGTAGGGACAAGATCAGCAATGTCAAAATAAAGTAGAAATGAATTCTATGTCATATGCAAATTGATTCAGAATATTACCAATCAGCATTTAAATATATCTTGTATTTTCATTTGTTTTTCTCATCATTTCACCATTATATTTTAATCTGGTTCCTGCCACTGCTGCTGTTGGGATTCGTGAGTTTAACACCTCTCCAGGAAAAAAAAAATATGTATATGTAATTTTTTTTCCATTCCCAGAATGACCACAGCCATAGACTGCCTTCTGTACTGTAGTCACGATTTTTATTCCTCCCCTCAAATATTTTTTTTTCTTCACAAAGAAGAAATCCATCCATTTACTACAGTCAAACTCACCATAGAAATTTAGAGCTGGAGACAACATTGGAGGCGATTTTATTTAACTACCTCATTTTTAATTTGAGGGAACTGAGCCCCAAGAAATGAAATGACTTGCCCAAAGATTTACCCACCATTAATGGCAGACACAGTATTCAAAAGTAGGTCTCTCAGCTTCCAATTGATGTATTTGGTCATGTGCTAATTATTATAAAGTCAGTCTCATTGACCATTTTGGATGAATAAACATGACATGACCTTAATACTTACCCTGTTGTCTAACATGCGATCCAGTAAGTAATACATATTTATTGATGACTTAGAACTTGTACTTATTTAAATAAAGTACAGCCCTTGGTAATGGAAAAGGAGAAAAAACCCCAAATACCCAAATCCATGTTCACAAGTCAGTATTTTTCCCAAATTATTAAATCAGTTGCTTCAACTTTCTTCTTCCTTTTTATTATATTCATCATAGGCAGCTTAGAACTGATGCAGTCGGATAGCTTCTTATGGTCAAATTTCTGCCAAGGAAATTTCATTGCAACAGTTCAAGCAACTGGCTCAAATCTGCTTGTGTATCTTCTCTGTTTTGCTCACAGAGCTTTATCTTACTTCTTCCATCTCATTGCAAGCCCATTTAGCTCTGGATAAGAGGGATTTTCCAAGTTTAGGCTACACAATAGGTAGACCTACCTGCCTTGTCTTAAGGCCACAGCTAACCTCCAAAAGGGGATTGCTTTTAATTGGATCTGTTTCTGTATTTTTTCATTCCAACTTGAGCACTGACCTATGCCAGAAGCTCTTCTGCCCAGTGGCCTGCCACAGATTGATACGCTTCTTGACCTGTTCCACTCCATTTCCTGAACCACAGTAGTAATAGACTCTATTTCCATAACCTTAGGAATATTGACATGACAAATAAAAAAATTGGAATGGCAGACTCTTTCTATAATGATTGTATTTCCCAAAACAATTTTCTAACATTGCTACTTAGCTATTAGCAGTGTCATTCTAACCAAAAATAAAACCATATTATAATGGAATGCCTGAATATTTCCTTTCAAGAGCCCTTTACGTTCAGACTATCATTCCTCCTTGACTTGTTCAGTGATGAGTGACAGCAATTGATTTTTGTTTTTTGGCTATTTAATCCTCTTATTTTTCTCTATGGTCCTTCATAACTTTTTCATGAATGAGAAGATCAATGGAAATTTTGTGAAATATTTGGAAAAGCTCAAATGAATGGGGCTCTAATGGAATTCCATTCCCTGAATGGCAGTTGGTTAAAAAGCTATGAAGATGTTTAAAACACGTTAGTAGGGAGCTTGTTTTTTAAGTCTAGCCCAGGGAAAAGGTGCCTTGTCATTCTGAGTGCATACCCGGGAAACTGGGATAATGATGACACCCATTATGAGAGATGTCAAAATTCAAATTTTTATTTTAAAACTTTCCTTTTTCTTTCTGTGTAAGGGGGAAAAGCATGACAATGCTAAAAGTTTCTTTTTTTAAACTTGTTTTTAAGGTATGATGATTATGGAGTTAGAAAAACTGGGTTCAATCTTAACTTTTCTACTTGTTAAATGTGATTTTTAACTTTACCTCTGTATTAGTCAGTTTCTTCATCTGCAAAATGAAGATAATAATGTCTGTACAATGTAGCCCATGGTTTTTGAAATTAAATGAGATAAGAAAGTATAAAAAACATTTTGAAACTGGGCAATTCTATACAAATTTGTTATTCTTCTTGAAGATAATTGTCAGCATTGTAGTCAAATGACAAAATAGACATGGTATCTACTTCAGTATGATGCGATTATAGGCAAAAACATAGTTTCTGAATTTCTATGTGTTAGAATTGGCTCAAACTCAATGATATCGTTTCTAGTGATTTCAGAATATAGTTTCTTCTTAAATCTTTTTAGTTAACTTATTTGATATCAGCATCAAGTTGCCCCAGTTGAGGGATGATGAGCATCCCCTTAATTTCTAATTCTTTGCCAGTATGAAAAGAATTTCTATAAACATTATTGTTTTTCCTTTTTATTTGATTTCTTTGGGATACAGACCTAGTAGTGATATTGTGGGATCAAAGGGCATACAAACTTTTATAGACCTTTAGGTGTAATTCCCAATTGTTCTCCAATAGTTTATTAATGTACCTGTTTTACATCGTGCCCTCTAGCATTTTTCATTTCAGATAGGTGTGAAGTGGTGCCTCAGAGTTGTTTAAATTTTCCTTTCTCTAATCAAGAGTGATTTATAGTATTTTTTTCATTAGGACTGTAGATAGCTCTGGTTTCTTCTTATGAAAACTGCTTGTTCATATACTTTGATTTCTCAATTGGGGAGTGACTCCATTACAGATGTTGCTTGCTGGTGGTTTTAGACAAATACTTCTTATTATTTTAAGGAAAGTTCCATTTATTCCTATAATCTCTAGTATTTTTAATAAAATTGGGTGTTTTATTTTTCCAAAAGTTTTTTTTGTATCTATTGAGATAATCATATGATTGTATTGGTTTTATTATTGATATGGTCAATTATGCTGATAGTTTTCCTAATAATTGAACCAGCCCTGGATTCTTGGTATAAACTCCACATGATCATAGTGTATGATTCTTGTGATATATTGTTATAATCTCCTTGCTAGTATTTTTTTTGTGCCTTTTTTGGAGGGCTATTGGGATTAAGTAACTTGCCCAAGGTTACACGGCTAGTATTTTTTGTGTTAAGTGTCTGAGGCCAGAACAGAACTCAGGTCCTCCTGACTCTGGGGCTGGCGCTTTACTCACTGCACCACCTAGCTGCCCCCTCCTTGCTAGTATTTTATTTAATTTTTTTTTTGCATTGATATAGAGAAATTGTTCTATAGTTTTCTTTCTCTGTTTTAGCTTTTCCTGGTTTAGGTATCAGCACCATATTTATATCATACAAAAAATTTGCCTTCTTTTGGAAGCTGCTTATTCATATCATTTGTCAATTGGGGAATGACATAATATTCTATTCACCTCTTTAGATTCTTGTTTCTTTTCTCTTTTTTTGGTTGGAGTTATCAGGTTCTGAGAGAGGCAGTTGAGGTCCCTCACTACTAGAGTTTTGCTATCTATTTTTTTCCCGTATTTCATGTAACTTCTCCTTTATAAATTTGAATTCTATACCACTTGATGCATATACATTTAGTGTTGATATTACTTCATTGTCTATGGTGCCTTTTACTAAGATGTAGTTTCTTTCCTCATTTCTTTTAATAGAGCTATTTTTGCTTTGTCTGACATGAAGATTAATAACTGCTTTTTTTTTTCACTTCAGCTGAAGCTCGATAGCCTCTGCTCCAGCCCCTTAGTTTTACTTTGTGTGTGTATCTCTTCTTCAAGTGTGTTTCTTGTAAACAACATATTGTAGAATTCCACTGTCCCACTTCCATTTTATAGAGTTCAACTCATTCACATTCACAGTTATGATTAGTAAATGTGTATTTCCATCTATCCTCTTTTTCTTCCTCTTTGTCCTCTCTCTTTATCCTTCCACTCCACACAAGTGTTTTGCTTCTGTCCACCACCTCCTCTGATTTGCACTCCCTTCTGGTAGTCTCACCCTCATTACTTAATCTCCTCCCTTTCTACTTCCTTCTCAGGTAAGATAGATTTCTATATTCAAATAATTGTGTATATCATTCCCACTTTGAGCCAATTCTGATGAGAATGAGGATCAAGTAATACCCACTGCCCACCTTCCTATCCTCCCCTCCACTTTAATAGGTCTTTTACACTGCTTCATGTGAAATAATTACTCCACTCTACCTCTCTCTTCCTTCTGAACCCAGTGTGCTACACTTGCTCATCCCTTAATTAATTTTTGTGTAATTACCTCAAATTCACCTTATACCCTTACCCTCTATGTATATTCCTTTTAGCTGTACTATTAGTGGTACATAATTCGTTAGAATTATGAATAATATCTTCCCACATATTGTCGTAAACAGTTTAGCCCTATTGAATTCCTTATGTTTTCTTTGTCCTTTTTGCATTTTTCTGTTTCTCTTGATTGTTGATATTACAAATAAATTTTTTTGTTCAGTTTTGGTCTCCTCCTTATGAAAGCATGAAATCTTTTGTTTCATTCAATAATCATATTTTTTCTCTTGAAGTATTATGCCCAATTTTGCTGGGTAGGTAATCCAAGGTCCTTTGCCTTTTGGAATATCATATTCCATGACCCTTTAAAATTATAACTGCTAATTCTTATTTAATCCTGATTTTGGATCCCTAATATTTGAATTGTTTCTTTCTGGCTACTTGCAATATTTTTTACTTGACTTGGTAGTTCTGAAATTTGACAATAATGTTCCCTGGAGATTTAATTTTGGGATCTCTTCCCAGAGATGATTGGTGGATCCTTTCAACGTCTATTTTGCTTTCTGGTTCTAGGACATAAAGGCAGTTTTTTTTTTTTTATAATTTCTTAGATTAGTTTAATTTAGAATTAGATTAATTCCTTCTTTTTTCAGGAAGAAAAATTAGACATTATTTACAAGTAATAACATTTAAAAAATTCAAACAGATGACTCCTGACCCTACCCCCACCCTTCTACTCCAGGTTCCACTATACACTCCCTATTCCTTGTCTCTTCAAAATCTTTAAGGAGCAGGGAAGCAGTTAGTACCGAGAAGAATGAATTGTCATGATGGTTATCTCTGATCGCCCCCTGAACCACAGGGGCGGAGGATGGGAAAGGGCACACAGCTATCCAGTCTGTTTCCCCAGGTTCTATCAGCTGGGGGTGGGGTGGGCCGAGGGCCTCAGGGTCATTTTATCTGCTGTCAAATGCCTCCTCAGGGCAGTGAAGCACTGAGGCAGGAAAGAGCTATAAAATTATAGCTGCTAAGTCCTATGTAATCCTGATTGTGCATTCCCAATATTTGAATTGTTTCTTTCTGGCTACTTGTAATATTTTTTACTTTGACCTGGTAGTTCTGAAATTTGACAATAATATTCCTTGGAGATTTAATTTTGGGATCTCTTCCCAGAGATGATTGGTGGATCTTTTCAACATCTATTTTGCTTTCTTGTTCTAGGATATAAAGGCAGTTTTCTTTGATAATTTCTTAAGAGTATGATGAGTAGGTCTGTCTCTAATTTTCATCATTTCATAGAATATAATTTTTGATGTTCAGTTGTTTAAGTCATTTCTGACTCCTCATGATCACATTTGGAGTATTCTTGGCAAAGATAGTAGAATAGTTTGTCAATTCCTTCTCCAGCTCATTTTATAGATGAGGAAACTGAGGAAAACAATGTTAAATGATTTGCCTAGGGTCACACAGCTAGTAAGTGTCTTAGGACAGATTTGAACTCAAGAAGATGAATTTTCTTGACTCCAGGCCTGGCCCTTTATGCATTGTACTACATAGCTGCACTAGAATATCATATTCTGATTCAAAAGATTCAACTATATATGCTTAATGTAACTTTTTTTCTGAATCAGTCATTTTTCCAATCTAAACTTGCTGTGACCCTCTTGGGGGAAAAAACCCTACAACAATATAAATGAGTCTCCTATATACAAATATTGAATGTGAGTTTTGGCTACCTGTCTACTTAACTTAGCATACATGACCATATGTTGTCAAATGCTATAGCTTTTCAGAGTTTTATGCTTTTTTTCTAGTGACAAGCTGTCAGAGTACTTTATTTTTTAAAATTTCTAATTGTCCATGAACATGACTCATTTGATCTTACTCATGCAAGTGATTGTGACAAATTGGTGGTGAAATTATTTTCTATATTCCTCATCAGAATTATTTTAGGCACAAGGAAGGAAAATCTCTGCCTGTCTTGTCATGCATCCAAATGTCTAATTTCCATTTTCCCCAGCTCAATATTGAATATATTATGGAGGCATTGCCTTTATTTTGATATGGTCTTTATAATCAAGGCTTTCAGGTTTACCTTTTCATTGAGTTCATTAATAATTTTGCATACAATAAGCTGATTTTTCTGCATCATAACTTACATGGAACCAGCTACATGTTTTGCCTCTCAGTACATTAGGGAGAATTAATCCATTATTTGTTCTTTATTGAGTGACCAGTATGTGACCAACACTATGCTAGGTGCAGTGAGAGACATGATTCATGGACTTTGCTCTTAAGCAACTTACAGTTCCCTTGCTGGAGGACAAAACTTCAAATGAAATAATTAGAGAAATAAATGATGATTCACTCCTCTAACTAATTAAACTGCAAATGAAACAATGCAGACTATGTGCATAATAAGAGATCAGGGAGGTATAAAGAAAAAAAATCACTGGGTTTTAGAATATGAGAAAACATCATAAAAGAGATAAACCTTAAAGAATAAGAAAATGTTGGAGAAACAGGGAAGAAGTGAAAGGCATGTTGGGCTAAGGACAAAACAAAGAAAAAGAGTTGGTGGTGGTACCTAGCAGTAATATGAACCTGCCAGAGACACTGCGGTAATATATTAGCCCATTACCTTAGTGTAGAGACCAAATTGACTTAAGTAGGAGTTTTTCTTGAGGAGTAGTGGGGAATTAGGTCAGATTGGCAGGGTCATATCAGAAAAATTCCTCAAATTTTGGGTGCAATGGAGCCTCATTCATCTTTCAAAGTGGTGATGGTTGTTGGCTGATTAAAGAATGTTAGTTTTTTTTTCCTTTTACAAATAGAGGCGATATGATCAAAGCATGCCAACTTGACTTAAAGGCTCCCATGTTCTGGAATATGTGCTAAGCTAGCAAATTCTCATTCACTTGATAGCATGTATCTCACCTTGATTTTTGTAATGCTTTTGCTTTTCCTAACAGGATATTTTAATTGGGCCTCTGTCCCTATCCTACAGTGATTTATCACATTATAGAATCAGAGAAATAGAAAAGACTTCAGGGACCAGCTAATCAAACCAGTCGGTAAACAAGAATATTCTCTAAGACAAACCAAGCAAGTGATCAACCAACTTTTGATCAGACTTCATGTGATGAGGAATTCAAGTCACACCAAGCTAGCCTATTCAACAGAGAGGGAGTTGTAATTGTGTAGAAATGCTTTCTTATTTTGAGTCCATATCTGTCTCTCTGCAACTTAACCAAGTCCTCTTATTTCTGCCCACTCTACTCCACACTCAGTTATCTAACTCATCTCCACAAAGAGCAAGTCAGATCATGTTACCTGGGCCATCTCCCATTAAAGAAACTTCACTAGCTCCCTATTACCTCCAGGATCAAATTTAGTGCCTTCTGTTTGGTCTTTAAAATTCTTTATAACATGTTTTTCTGCACTCCCACCTTTCCAGTCTCTGTGTACCATACTCCCTATTCACATATTCTATCATCCACTGATGCTGGTCTTCTTTCTGCTCCTCAAACAAGATCCTCCTTCTCCTGATTCCATGCATTTTTCATTGGCTATTTCTCATGCTTAGAATGTTCTCCCCGCTTTTCTCTGTTTCCTGGCTTCCTTCACCTCTCAACTAAAAATCAACCCTTTACAAGAAGGGTTGCTAGCATCTTCTGAAATTACCTCCAATTTATGCTATGTATATCTTTTTCATATACAATTATAAAAATATAACTTTATTGGCATTTAAGATTTTAAAGTCTAATATGATACCCATTGTACATGTGAAGTAATTTTTCGCATTTTCCCCATTCCATTGTGAGTTCTTCAAGAACAGGAACTATTTTTGCCTTTTTTTTTTTTTTTGCTATCCCCAGAGAATAGCACAATGCATGTCATATAGTAATTGGTGACTTGACTTTAGGCCAAAGAGGAGGAAAAGGTTATTCCCTCTTTCACATGATAATCTTTCCACAACTTAAAAACAACTAACTTCTTCCAAGTTTTGTTTGATATAAGTGTAACATGCCTAAGTCTTGTAAAAGATATTGTTTTCACTTCCTTCAGCCTCATTATGACCCTCTGAATGTGTTTCAATCTGTCAATGATTTTCCTAAATATGATATACAGAAATGAAAATAATGCTCCATATGTTGTCTTCCTGGGACAGAGTTTAGGGAACTATTTACTCCTTCATTCTGACTGTTAAAAATCAAGCCTTAATTTAGGGAAAAAGCTCAGCTCAGATTCTTCTCATTTCTCACCTGTCTATACTACTTTGGAACTGCTGTGATTGACTTCTCCACTATGCCCAGCTCCAATCCTCTTTCAACTTCTATTTTACATTTTGACTCATCCCATTAGACTCTAGGCTTGAGGGTATGAATTATCTTTTCTTTTTTTTGTATTTGTATTACTAGCACTTATGTGCCTGACACACATTAGGTTTTAATAATTGCTTATTGAGTGTTATTGACTATAAACTTTTGGACTTTTATGCCACAATATTAACTCATATCCTTGTAATTAACTAAAACAACAATAACATCAAACTAACAAAGAAAACAAACAAACCAATAAAATCTCTTGTTTTTTCCCCACAAGAATAGTTGTATGGACCTGTTGTTCCCCATCTTATACTTGCATAGTTTCTTTTAAATTCAAGAATAGGAGTTGACATAAACATTTATTAAATGCTATATTACATTTAGTAAATCCTTCCAACTTGATTAAATCTTTGGAGATCCAGCTTCTGACCCCCAAATTTAATTAATTCTTTTCAGCTGTATACCATCACCAAATTTGATAAGCATGGCATCTATGATTATACTTTTTTTATCTAGTCCATCAATAAAATATCAAATAAAAGAGGACCAAGTACAAATCCTTAGGACTTTTCTCTGGAGTACACATCCAGTTTGACAGTGATCCCTTAATCACATACTTTGGGTAGTTTCATCCACTTTTGAATTCAGTTAGCTGCAGTATGATCTCTCCAGCTTGTCCTCAGAGATTTTGTGAAAAACTAGGTGACTATATTTGATTGTTTCTATGTCTTACCTAGTTTGGCCCATTGGTTCACTTTTATATTTTTACCAAATAGTTTTAGTACTAAATAATATCAAAGTAGTTTTGATAATCATTGTTTTATGATAAGTTTTGGTACTGGCAATGCTAGATTCCCTTCAATTCTTCTTTTTTCATAGTTTTCTTGAAATTCTTGATCTTTGTTCCCTCCATATAAGTTTGTTCTTTATGATTATGTTTTTTTAGCTTAATTTGTCAGCTAGGTTGGATGGAATGCTAGGTGTGGAGTCAGAGAGACTCATTTTCTTGAGTTCAAATTTGAAGTCAGATGGTTACTAGCTGTGTGATTCTGGGCAAGTCATTTACCCCTGTTTTCCTTAGTCCCTCATCTGTAAAATGAGCTGGAGAAGGAAATGGCAAATCACTCCAATATCTTTGCCAAGAAAACTCCAAATGGGATAACAGAATTCAGACAGTACTCAAATGACTGAATAATTACCCCATTGGTAGTTTGATTGATATGATACTCAAATTTGTAAATTAATTTAGGATGTGATGTCATCTTAAATGTGCTGTCATGACATAATCAGAAAAAACTGATTTTACTGTGATAATCAAAGTCTTCTTTCATTTCTGTAGAGATTGTTTCACAGTTGTATTCATATAAGTAGGTGGATTCCAAATATTTTATGCATTCTTGAATTATTTCAAATGGATTTTTTTTCCTGTCTTTGCCTGAATAGTAACATACAGTATGGAAAAGCTGAAGGTTTTGTGGATTTATTTTATACCCTTCTCCTTTCCCAAAGTTATAAACTATTTAATTGAAATTATCCTTTCAGTAGTAATTATGTTCTTGTATTTACCAAACAATGAGCTATTGCTTTCTTGAATCTTGCTTGATATTTTAGCCTGTTCCACGGATTTACTTTCCTTTTTTTTTTTTTAACTTTTGATAACTGCTTTTATAATATAGTTTTAGGTATACTAATGAATTCTTTCATTTGTAATTTTTCTTGTTATTTCTCTAGAGATTCTAGACCTGTTGTTTCTAATTTCCCCCCATAACAATGAATGCTTACTAACTGGAAGCAGCTAGGTGGCTTGGTGCATAGAGCCTTACTAGGCTTGGAGTTAGGAAGACTTGAGTTCAAATCTGGCCTCAGATACACACTAGCTGTGTAACTCTGGACAGGTCACTTAACCTCAGTTTGTCTTAATGCAGTGGAGAAGGAAATGGGAAACTACTTTTTAGGATCTTTACCAAGCAAACCCCATATGGAATAATTAAGCGTAGAACACAATTGCACAGCAATAAGGTATTGTTTTTACATAGTGTGAATCGTATTAAGGAAAATTAGTTTATTCTTATGTTTTTAATATATAAAGGCATAGATTCTTCGTTGTACATTTGTTTAGGAAATGGCCATGAACTTGGGTTGAGGATTATTGAGGGAATGGACCGTGGGTATGGATACATCCAGTGAGAGCTTGCAAAATTCAAAGAATTCCCAGGAGAAAGAGATTTAAGGAACAAGAACTTGAAAAATTGATGACCAAGCAACAGAAAAAACCCCCAACAACTCTCTAATTCGCTTGGAAGTAGAGAAATACAAATTAAAACAATTCTATGGTTGTACTTCCGACTGGTAAAAATAATAAAAAAAAAAAAAAAGGAAAAGGAAATAGCTAGAGGGATTATGGGAAAACACATTAATATGCTCTGTCCTTTGATATTAAAAAATGTAAACTCATCAGTGAAATTTTGTGAGCTAAAGTTTTAGGAGTAAAGCTAGTCAGAGTTCCTTGAACCTAGAATAATTGTATCTTAGAGGAAAAATCTTTTGAGTGTGAGTTGAGGGGGTGTATTCCCAAGGGGTCATGAAAGGATTTTTTTTTAGTTTTTTTAACCATGAGCTTTTTGTCGGGAAATGAGTATTTGGTTACAATTTGTTGCAAGCTTTTTCTGTATCTATTGATCTAGTCATATGAGTTTTATTCTTTCTGTTCCAACATTGAGAGACCATATTCACCCTAACAGGGTTGGCATATTGTGACCTCTTTCTTTCTTCTGTACTGATATGTAATTTGGATCTGCTTCATCTTGGAAAATGTGCCTCTGGTAATAAGGGGCTCCCAATTCTCACACACATTGACTCATTAAATCCCCCTATAATAGCTACCCTTAGGTTGATTTTAATTTTGACTCAAAAGTCTAGAATTTCCTCCAAAGAGTAAAAGTTTACAAAGGGACTTAGTATACAATATAAATTGGGAAATGTGGCAAGAAATTTATTTATTTAGGAAGGAATACTAAGCAAAAAGAGTCATAGCATGCATTAATGAAATACTTAGAATGTGATAACTTATAATTAGCTAGCAGGCTATTATTAAACCTCATCAGAACATAAAACAGTTTTCAATGTTGTTAATCAGGTATTTACATTTTACCTTGTCCTGGCATTGCCAGATCAAATAGCCAAACTTTGGTCAATTTTCCCTGCAACTGCCTTCTCTGATACAAAAGCTCCCTTTGCCTCCAGATTCCTCTAGTTGCTGCTCCAAATACAACCAGTTGTGCTGGTGTATGGTGGTGCCGCACTTGCAGACATCCAGACCTTTCAGATTCACAGGTCACACATTCAGAAAGGGAACACAAAAGAGAGGGAGACTTCCAGGGCCCTAGACAAAAGCTGAACTAGTTGTGATTTTTGATACTAGTTGCCACATAGATGACATCATACCATGATACTGGATAGAGAAGGATCCAGTTTTTCACCACCCCTCACCAGGGTTACATTTTTCCACCTGGAGAATTATAGCCAAATGACTTTGGCAGGAAGTTGTTTGTTCTTTTAACAGATGCAGCAACCTGTCCCACTATTGCAGGAAAGAGGAAGACCAAGGGACAACTCAAGATTTTCCATGTCATTCTAGAATATCAAGTCCTTTTAGTTCTATATCATCATATGGCTAGAGGGAACCAAGAAGTTTGTCAGTCCCAAAGGAATACCATGTTCTTTGAGTCCTTAGAAGTTTTCAGGAGAATGCTAGGTGCATCCTCCCTGAGATAACCACTATCGGCTCATTCAGCCTCCCTACACTGTTATTAATATGATTTATTACACTTACAATTTTTCCAATGTCAAACCATTTCTGCACTTCTATCATAAAAGCAGCCTAGTCATAGTAAATAATTCTTTAACAATAGAGCTCTAACCTAGCTCTCTATGTACTTTGGTTAGCTTTTCTTTTAAGTACTTAGCTTCTGTGTCATTCAATGAATATGTATTTAATATTGATATTGTTTCATTATTTATGGCATATTTCAGGACAATGTAGTTTCTCTACTTAACTCTATTTTTAGTGCTGCCTTGACTGAGAGCATGATTATCAGCTCTGCTGTTTTGATTCAGCCAAGTTGTAAGTGATTCTACTCCAGCCCTTCAATTCGACTGCATAAATTTTTTTGTTTCAAATGTACTTTTCATAATAAATATATTGTTGTTTTTTAATGAATTCTGTCACCCTTTTTCATTTTTACAAACTCATTCACAATTTTGATTTGACTACAGGTTTGTTTTTCCATCTGTCATATATTTATCCCCCTCTCACTCCCTCTTTAAAAGAAAAAGAGAGTAGGGAAAGAGAATATGTTTAATTCCTAATCCTCTTCCCTCACTTCTTCACTTGGATCAGATGAATGAGCTTTCATTTTCCTCTCTACATCATCTTCCTTTTTGATACAGATCTAGTAATTAAAGTTTATTTTGCTTATGACTCTTATCTCCCTATACTATTCACACTCTTTAATCCTCCTTCTGCTCCCTATACTGGTTTCATTCCTTTTCTATTTTATTGTATTTCCACAATAAATCATGTGTGTATTGTGTGCATTTATGTGCATGTGTGTTCACCTCCCCTTATCTAATTCAGACTGTATATAATCTCCATTTCTTGTTTTGTTGATTTGAATATCTCATACTTTATATCACCCATTTCTTTTGAATTCTCAGTTATGCTGGTGTATAATCATGTATAGTAGTTTCCAGTGATTTGCTTTATTTCTTCTGTTTTTTAACTTGTGTAATTTGATTTTCTTCTTTTTCAACTGGTTTTGTACTTCTTTTTATAAAAAAAAGAATGATTCTTAGTTTTTCTTATCAGTTCTGTAGTCTTTTTAATTTCAAGTTTTTCATTTCCTCTCTAATTTTCAAGATTTTCCCATTTATATTTGCTTGGAGTGTTTTAATTAGTTTTCTTTTATAAAATTACCTATTTAATTAATTGACTCTCTCTTTTCCTGTTTAAAAATATACATTGTTGGAAATACCTATTTTCTTCTGGGCTGTATATGTTTCTCCAAAGTTTCATTGTCATCATTGTAATCATCTAATTCTATGGTATTTGACATACTCATTCTGGATGTTGTTGCTTAGTCTCCATTTAGGTCTGTATCTTTTACTCATATATCTTTTTAAATTTTTTTATTACACGTATAAATATATTTTATTGTTTCTGCCTTTTTTACATTTATTTATGATTCCTTTATATCATGTGTGTTTATTTGTGTATGTGCGTGTGTGTGTGTGTATGTAATAAGGGGTCTGATATATCCTCTTCCTAAACTGATTTTTCCATGTGAAAGGCACTAAGGTAGGTACTTCCAAAAGAGTTGTGATGTAATATAAGGGAAGTCCCTTGGAGAGACTAGAGAAGGCATGAACTTTACATAATTGGATACAGAGTGTCACTCCAATGGGCTAGCCATGTTCAGATGTCAAAAATATACTTCCTTACCTAAAAGAATATTTTACAGAGAACTCACACAAGACAAATCCTTCCATGACAGTCAGAAGAAGTGATGCAATGATACTCTCAAGGTCTCTCTGAAGAACTTTGGAATTTATTATATGACATGGGAGAGACTGGCACAGAACAACCCAGCATGGCATGCCCTCATCAAAGAAGGTGCTGTGCTTTATGAGTTAAGCCCAATTGCACTGGTTCCAAAGAAACATGACATGTGAAAATACAGAGAATCCACCCAACATGTTTCTATGAACTATTTGTGCCCAACTTATGGTAGAGTCTTATGAGCTAGTATTGGTCTGATGAGCCAACTGTACCTTGACTCTAATATAGTGATGTCATTTTGTTCTCTTTGAGAATAGAGAAAAACAAGCAACCAACAGCCAGAGAATTATGAACTGAAGAGGAAGTTTTATGATTGACTGCAGAAGTATTCAAGAACGTTTGTCAGCTTTAATTATGTATGGTCTCTTTGCCTCATTTGCTTCTGTTGGATCTTATTGACTCATTCATGGTATCTGATAAAGGAGCTTTAGTTTCTTATCCTGGAAGTTTTGAAAGATCTAGAGAATAAGCCACAGGAAATGAGGAGTTCGAGCTCTGGCTGGGTTACTCATCCACTGCAGCATTGATTGATGCCCGGGGATTAAGAAGAGATCTTCAGGAACCACCTGTTGAACTTTAGCCACTGGAAAGATTCAACTAGAAGTCAGTAGGATTGATCTGGTAGCTATGCCACATCTGGACATACACTTGGTGAGAACTGAACTAAGTTTTGAGCCAAATTGTCCTTTTCCCCCATCTGCCACAGATAAGGGTACCACCCAGCACAAGATTTGTAGCATCTTTCCAAATTTTCATGGGCCATTCAGAGCTCATCAGAAAATCCTATAACTGGGGTGCTTTTTTCAAGGCACAGACCTTTTTTAATTTGGGGCAAACCCAATCCATTGTGTAGATCTACCTTTCACAGAGAGAAAAAAAAGGAAAGAAATTTCCCAGGAGTTACAACTGACTTTCCAAGATTAGTCACATTACTTCACCAGACATTTACTTCCCCTCACTGTGCTGAATGACTAGGGGTTTAAGATCAGAATTTATAGCCCTTCAGGGTTCCCCCCACCTTCACACACACACACACACACACACACACACAGACACATAGTCACACACACTATATAAGTGAATGCAATATTGGATCAGAAAACAGGCTCAACTCTGATTTTAAGCTTCCTTCCTCTCTGGGCCTTTTGAATTTCTAAGATTGGAGACTATCCCTTCCACATTGCAGGGTATAGGCACATGGGGTACCACCAAGAACTGAAAAATCCTCACAAAAGTTTTGTATGTATGTATTAGAGAAGTTTAAACTATCATATTAAAAGACAAAATAGCTTGATATTATACAATACTATACTTGTATTATATATTTCTGAGTTTTTAAATTTTTCCCATGATATTTGCTGGCCTTTCTGTGTCATCTGTGGCTTCTGCATAACTCCCCCCAAATTCCCATTTAATTTTTTTTAAGCAATTGGGGTTAAGTAACTTGCTCAAGGTTACACGGCCAGTTATTTCTGGGTGTGGTGCTAAGTATCTGAGACCAGATTCAATCCCCAGGTCATCCCAACACTGGAGCCGGTGCTCTTACTCGCTGAGCCACCTAGTTGCCCCTCCCATTTAATTTCTTATGCCAACTGGCAATATATTGAAAATTCTCTGGACAAAGTCATGATGTGGAAAGGACAACTGCTTTTGAGCCCCCTTCCTGGATGCTGGGAGCAAAAGAGTGATGAAGATTCTACAAAAGCAGGTGGCTTTTTTTGGAATACATTCACAGCTGATCATAAACCCTCCTCTTGAATATGGCAAAGTCTCCTCTATAGTACTTGATTAGTTCATAGGAATCAGTTGTGGGAATATCTATACCCTTTCCAGATTTCCCAATTACACATTTCCCTATACAATTAAAAAAATTTGCAATTGGTTAAGTGGAGTCTGACCAGTTACATTTTTATACTATTTTTTAGCTTGTTACTTGACTCATTCTCTTATTTACTTTTATGTTCCTTAGTTATAGTGAGATCCAGGATTATGTATAGATAACTTACTTCTCATTAGTAAAATTGCAATCTTTCTCATTATTTAAATAGTTCTAGTCACTACCCCAGTTCATTAAATATAAATTATTTATTAATCTGGAGAAATTTCCTTTCCCATTAGAAATTATTCATTTCTCCATATTTAAATAAATATTAAAAATTAGGGACTATCTGCAATGTATTAAACTTGGAAGCAATAATAAAGCAAATATATGTGTGTGTTTTCTTACAATGTTAGCTATAAAAATAAGAATTGTGCCAAATCCTCAATCACCTTTTCATTCATTTAGAAACAATTACATATCAAAGAGGTCACTTCAGATACAAATTAAAGTCTTAAAAATTTTCTTCATAGTTCTCTTTAAGATAAGAACTAGAGAAGGGGTGGAGCCTAGATGGTGGTGTAGAAGTAGGCAAACTTCCTGCGCTACCCCCATAATCACCTCAAATTCCTATAAAGTATGACTCTAAACAAACTTTAGGTCTACAAAACCCACAAAGTGACAGAGAAAAACAAATATCGCACTGAAGACAGCCAGACAGGCTGGCAGGAAGGGTCCATTGCAGCGAGAGCATCACCCATCCCCACCCACGCTTCTAGACCTAGGGTGCCCCAACCAGCCCTGGCTGGAGGGACTTCAAGACATTGGATCACCAGAAGCTGTGGTGGTTTCCAGAATTATCAACCCATAAATACCAAAGACAAAGTGAGAAGTCAGTGTGGACTTTGTGGGAACAGGGAGTTCAGGAGTGCAGTCTGGCCTCTGTCCCCCCCAAAGAACCCCCCCCAAAGGAAAAAGCAGCTGAGGCATGGCTGTTGCCCACATGGCTGCTTCTGAGCTCCTGGACTTCAGATTGTAGGGGGAATAAGTGACCATCCTGAGGGGTAATTGCTCTTGCTTTAACCTGCTTAGATCTGGATCGCTATCTAGGGTGGAGGTCCTGGGGTGTGTGACCAAGTGCCAGAGTCAGTGGAGACTTCAGAGAGGGCAGCCAACTAATAGCTCCAGTAGCTGAAAAACCCCAGCTATTTGGGACAAAGAGAGTTCTACTGTGGCAAAAAGCTCAAAAGTCAAGTAATTGAGTGGCAACATGAGCAAGCAAAAGAAACAAAGCAAGCACAGCAATCCTACTCTAGATTCCTTTTTTTGGGGACAAAAAGGATCAAAGCATGGAACAGGAGGAAGACAATGAAGTCAGAACTCCTGTACCAAAAGATTCCAAGAAATATATGAATTCGTTACGGGCCATAGAGGAGCTTAAGAAGGATTTTGAAAATCAAATAAGAGAATTGGAGGAAAAATTGGGAAGAGAAATGAGAATGATGCAAGAAAATTATGAAATGAGAGTCAACAAACTGACTGAAGAAAATAACACCGTACAAAATAGACTAACTCAAATGGCAAAAGAGGCTCAAAAAGCCAATGAGGAGGAGAATGCGTTAAAAAGCTGAATTTGCGTGATGGAAAAAGAATCTCAAAAGCTCACTCAAGAGAATCATTCCTTCAGAATTAGATTAGAGCAAATGGAAGCTAGTGACTATACGAGGAATCAAGATACTATTAAACAGATCCAAACAAATGAAAAAGTAAAAGGCAATGTGAAATATCTCACTTGAAAAACCATTGACCTGGAAAATAGATCCAGGAGAGATCATTCAAAAATTATTGGACTACCTGAAAGCTATGATCAAAAAATGCACCCAGAAATCACTCTTCAAGAAATTCTCCAGGAAAATTGCCCTGATGTTTTAGAACCAGAGGGCAAAATAGAGGCTGAAAGAATCCATCTATCACCTCTTCAAAAAGATCCCAAAAAGAAAACTTCTAGCAATTTTATAGCCAGGTTCCAGAATTCCCAGATCAAGGAGAAAATATTACAAGCAGCCAAGCTGAAACAATTTGAATACTGTGGAAAAAGAATCAGTATAACACAGGATCTGTCAGCTTCTGCATTGAGTGATCAAAGGGCTTGGAATATGATATTCTGGAAGTCAAAGGAGCTGGGATTAAAATGAAGAATCACCTACCCAACAAAACTGAGTATAATATTTCAGGAGAAAATATGGTAATTCAATGAAATAGAGGACTTTCAAGCATTCTTGATGAAAAAAAAAACAGAGTTGAATAGAAAATTTGACATTCAGATACAAGACACAAGAGAAGCATGAGAAGGTAAACAGAGAAAAGATATCATAAGAAACTTATCAAAGTTGAACTATTAATATTCCTACATGGATAAATGATTATTGTAACTCATGAAACTTTTCTCAGTATGAGGATAGTTGAAGGGAAAATAAATGTATATATATATGTATATATGCATATATAATATGGATGTATATATACATATATCTATATAGGAGGGTATATGTGCATATGAATACATATGTGAATATGTGTAGATATGTGTACAGGTATACATAGACAAAGGGAACAGGACCAATTGAATAGGAAGGTAAGATATTTTAAAAAATAAAATTAAGAGGTGAGAGGAATATAATGAGAGCAGATAGGGAGAGACAGGATGGTGTAAATTATGTCATATAAAAGAGGCAAGGGAAAAGTGTTACAATGAAGGTCAATAATAGGCAAAAGGGAATGGATCAATCTTACTCTCATTGAATTTGGCTTAGGGAGGGAATGACATACACACTAAATAGGGTATCTCACCCTACAGGAGAGTAGAGAAAAGGGGCTGAGAGGGGAATGATAGAGGGGAGGGCAGGTTGGGGGGGAGAGGGAAGTTAGGAGCACACACTTTTGAAAAAGGGCAGGGTCAAAGTAGAGAATAGAACAAGTGGGGGGGGGGAGGGATAGGATGGAGGGAAATATAGTCAGTCTTTCACAATATATCCAGTATGGAAATATTTTGCATAGCTACATGTGTACAACCTATATTGAATTGCCTATTTTCCCGGTAAGGATGGGTGACAAGGGAGGAAGGGAAAGAATCTGGAATTCAAAGTTTTAAAATCAAATGTTTAATACACACACACACACATACACATACCCATACACACACATACACACACACACACATATATATATGTATGTATAATTATTTTTAACATGCAACTGGGAAATAAGATATACAGACAGGGGAATATAGAGATCCATCTTGTCCTCCAGGAAAGTTGGAGCAGAGATGGGATAGGATATAGGAGACAGCAGATTGAGGGAGGGGGTATACAGTACGATCACTGTTTTAGGGTGGTGGGTAGGAGAAAGACGGAGAAAATTTGTAACTCAAAATCTTTTGGAAATTAATTATGCAACCTAAAAATAAACATACAATTTAATTTAAAAAAATATGAGAGCTAGATTCAGTTTTAGGAAATAGGCTCAATTTTTCCTTTCTTTTTGTCCTCTGTAGTAATTGCAGAAAATAAACTTTTGAAAATACACCATATTTGCCAGTTCCCTAAAAGCTCTTCATAGAATTCTCTAAGGTTTCTTTATAACATGTCACTTATAACAGTTCTAATAAAGAGGTTTTACATTCTGTATCTTCCACAGATTCCTCATCCACCCCCATAGATCACAGAACACACTCCTTCCAGACTTCACAGGGAGAAATGCTTCTCAACTGTCACTTCAAAACTTCCAACACAAGCTGGTTTTGTCAAAATTATTTTTGGATGTTAGCAGTAGACTAGAATGTGTGAGATATGCAGGTGTTTCAAAAGCCTATGGTAGCTGGCTTCTGCTGGCTTCTGGCCTCTGCAAAAGACTTAGTTCAGTTGAAGTCCAATTTCCACTATCTTCTTGACTCCTCTCTGATCAGACTTAAGATAGTTTATAATCCTGATTTGCTTCATCATTTGATAATTTCTGTGTTTGTCATGGCTTGTACTCACTTTTTAAATGTAGAGGGATCTCCTGGAACAAGAAATATATTCTATTTGTATAGCAAGTCAGCCTCTTCAGTTTTGATATTTTACTTCTTTTTATTGGTTTTTGACCATCACTTGCTATCTCTCTGCTTGGTTTCTGGGACCAGATTTCCTCCTCCATGCAATAAACACTTGCCTCTGACTGCTATTGGCTATAAATGCCTGACACTTTTCTGAATGTGTTATCTCTGTTTATTTCTGAGTGAGTTTCAATATTACTCCAAAGGAACACACCATTGAAAGCCACATGGAACCATAACAGCAGCTCTTATGTAGTGGTCCACTAAAGCTTGTGAATCCTATGCCTCATAGCGGAATATACTGTTTTATAGCAATCTCATGTGGGTGATTCTGGTGGTGATAGCAACTAAGAAGTGCTATGTGCTTTATGTAGCTCTCAGTAGTTACCCTATTGCTTTTGAGAATCCATTGTTATTTTTGCTCTCTTTTATTTCCTTTGTCTTTTATTTTTTTATAAATTAAAATATGAACTTAAAGACCAAAAAAAGGAGCATTTCTATACATATTTTATTTACCTTTGTAAAGATGCCCATCATGCCTTTTTTGTAGTATTCTAAGGGCTCACTTGATCAAGTAGGTTGAGTGAAGTGAATTAGGATGCATGTTTCTAATTGTAAAAGTAATTTAGTGTTTCATATTGGAAGGTGGCAATATTGATGCTGTTATTTCCTTCACTGAGCTTCAGACAGACTTTATAGACTTGAATTACAAAGCTCATAAACTCTCCTGTGACCCCTGTATTCCAGTTGCATGTGTACCTACTTGGCTGCAGTCTTGGTATCATTGACAAGATATAATAGTCACTTAAGTTTTTTTTTAATTACTTTTTTTTCTTAGAGAAGCAGCATGTGTTATAGACTAGAGAACTGGCCCTTGAGTAAGAAAGACATGCATTTGCGTGCCCCTTCTGACATAAAATATCTGTATGATCCTTCATAAATTATTTAACTTCTTAGTGTCCAGACAACTCTGTAAGGGTATGAGTTGCAGATACTTCTCCAATCTACATCAGTTGAATGAGATGGCATATTGGGATTCCTCCATAGATATAAATTTATGGGAATGAACAAATCAAGGAAATACTGGCATCAAGATTTACCATAAGAATGTGACTATGTGCTTTATATATCTTTTAGTAGGTACCCACTATTAAAATTCCAAAGTTAATGACAAAAGAATGCATTTTCATTTGTACTGAAGAAAAGAAAAAGAGGATACTATATAAATGTAGAATTGCCATTTCATACCCATTTGCTTAAAAAATTTACCTGGTATTTTCAAAACTTCTACTTGTTGGTCCTTTCTGATATTCATTGCATTCTCTTATGGGCAAAATAAGAAAAATAAAGTCATTCTATCCCATTTTTATATTCTGGGCTTTAGTTTCCCTGTAAAATGGGGAGGAGGATAGATTAGATGACTTCCATCTCTATTTCTATGATTAAAACTGGATCACTGTAAACACAATCTCCAGGATCTCATAGAACATCATAGAGCCAATAGAAACCAGGGAATACCCAGTATGGAGGTATCTTGTTCCATGGAGTTGAAACCAGGCACAGTGGCTGATGCAAAGTAGAGGAGTAAGATGATGTCTAATTTCTGCCCCCTATAAAGGAAGGCATTGGGAGGAGTTTGGTGCTCTACCCTGCAGCCCTCCAGTCAAAGGAAAGAGGAGACTTAGGGTGGTGGTGTTAGTCAGGGCTTGAATGAGCAGCATAGTGCTGAGTTTAGAGTCCACTCTAATGACCTTTAATTTTACAGTGGCATTTTATCCCAAATCTTCTGACTCCAGAACCAGTGATCTTCTCAATATATCAGTCTTTCCATAAATCTTATATCTGTAGAGTGCTTAGCCCAGTGCCTGGTGCTTAATGGCAGCCTCTCTGTGCTTGACTTGTCATGGTGTGAATAGCAAGCAACATTTGAGGGCTGAATCCATTGATTATATATTGCTCTCACCATATGATTGGCTAACATCCTTTTTCTGTCATATGTCTCTCTAATGAAATCATTTACATCACATCTCTGGCACAGCTCTTCATAGGCAGTATATTGCAACCTACTTCTGTGTACCATGGACCTATTCATTACCTGTGAGGTGACCTGAAACTTTAATTTTTTAAAGACTGTGATATAGCATGAGTCATAGTCATATATCATCATTGAACAAATATTAGTTTTTAAAGATAGAACATTTTTTATGTCGGTAAGTTAGAAGTTCGGAGTTACTAAAAATATTGCACATTTTCCCCAAATGCAATTCAATCTGTTCTCCTTATTTTATTGACTTCCAGGTCCAGTTCTTTGACCAAAGTGTCTGCTCAAGATGTTTTTATAGATGGACCAGCTCTATGGGTTGAACATATGGATGCACACAATAACCCAGATGAGGAGTTCTTGATGTTTTCCGTGTTTTGTGACTTTTTTTTGACATTCTAGGGAAGTCCATGAACTTTTCTCAAAATAATGTTTTTAAATAATTAAAAGAACAGAACATGACTTTAAAGGCTCTCTTCCAACAAGGTGTCTCCTAAGCATATGTTAAAGTCATACAAGATCCCTTGAAATATGCTATTACTGAGATACTTTGATTATTTTACTGACTATTAATATAACATAAGCTGTGAAACAAGATGCATACTTGCCAGTGATGCTTGTATTGTCATTGAAGAAGTGCTAAATTTCCACTTCTACATTAGTGAAAATAAACATACATTTTACAAAACCTAAGTTCATAAATTCTTTGAAAATCTACACATGGACTCTTTGGAATTCCATGGAAGTCCATGGAGGCAGAAACTGGACATCATCTTGCTCCACTTTGAATCTGCTGCTCTGCCTGGTTTCAACTCCTTGGAACAAGATACCTCCATACTGGTTATTCCCTGTTTTCTATTAGCTCCATGATGTTCTGTGAGATCCCAGAGATTGAGTTTACAGTGATACAGTTTTATATATATATATATGAAAGTCATCTAGTTAGTTTACCCTCCTCCCCATTTTGCAGAGGAACTAAAGTCCAGAAAAAAAGCAGGATAGAATGACTTTTTTATCTGATTTTGCTCATAAGAGAATACAAGGAAGATCAGGAACACAGACAAGTAGAACAAAATACCTAATGCCTAATACAATAACCAGCTTATTTTTTTCTTGTGTGGATAGTTAGACCAAATTGTTTTGAGTCATCATTTAGAAAAATCTGCAATGTTGCAGAGTTTGACAGAGTTAGCACACTATTCTCCACAGCCAGGGCAATGTGGAGCATCTTTCTGTTTGTGAGGTTTCCCTCTGCTTTGTACCATGCACTGAACCTCTTCAATGACAATAACAAACATCACTGGCAAGTATGCATCTTGCTTCATGCCTTATTTTATATTAATAATAGGTAAATAATCAAAGTATCTCAGTTATAGCATATTTCAAGGAATCTTGTATGATTTTAACATTTGCTTGGGAGACACCTTGTTAGAAGAGAGTCTTTAAAGGCACATTCTCTTCTATATGATCAAATGCTTTTATGTAGCAACAAAAAATAAAACAATCCCTCTCCCCTTGCCACAAAATCCAATAAGCACAGTGTGATCTTGTATTTTCTTCAATGTTTGGTTAATTTTGTGGATGTTTTTTGAATCCATTAGGTACTGGACAGAAGAACTGGAGAAGTCATTCTGTGTTAATTTTTTTTTTTTTTTGCTTTTGCAAGTGGTCTTTATTTAGTGTCTTTAAAGGAAGGTTATCTGACTTACAGAGAGATACTCAAGACTATGATGGGGCAAAAAAAACCCTATTAGGTAGCATTTGCCTCCAAAACTGTCAGCAACTAACACCTCCAGAGTAGGAGAAAGAAACAGATAGGAGATCCTTTGGGACAACCAGGGATGTCACAAGTCCTTCAGATTTGATGGCTTTCATGTCATAGTAGGAAGTGGCAGTGCATGTGAAAGGATGCCCATAGGGCCTGATGCATTGTTCCACCATGCTCTCATCATTACTTCTAACCTTAATGGATAAGACCCTTTGTGCCATCTTCACTCAATGCATCAGGCAAGCTCCAGGAAAGACTTTGGGTTTTTACAGGAAGGGGTGGAATATCATATAGGCCTATTTATTTTTCAATTTCTCATAGGTATGTGGAAGACAGAAGTTTCTAGCATGGAAGGTTCCAGGCATAGAAGATTCCATAAAACAAAAGGGGTGCAGGCAAGAGGAGGAGAGAATATGGCTAGAACATAGACTATCAAAATAAAGGCTAAATTCATGAAACTAAGTTTTTCTGGATGAGCAAAATTGTAAAGATGTTATCTGCTATAGAGTATTATTTGAAAAAGCCTATCTTTTCTTTTCTTACACTTTCTTCAAGGATGTGCTCAGTGCTTTATTCTCATAAAGCCTTTAGAGAATTTTTTTTATCTCCCCTTTTCAGTGAAATAAGATCCGTGATTTTCCTCAAGTGTTTGACAATCTCCTTTCTTTTACTTATCTTGAGAATCAATCTTTCAAAAGCTTCAAAATTGTGTCACCTCCACCATGGATCTCCTCTGTGTACACAGTACTTGTTTAGTCCAGCTGTTATCTTTGTTTTTATTCCATTTTTACTTCCTATTGCCATATCTGTCCTCTTCACTCCCCTCACACCACAATCAACCTAGTCCAGACTCTTATTACCCCTCATCTGGAATGTTGAAATAGCTTTCTACTTGGTCTGTCTGTCAAAGACAGTTTTCCTCTTTCTCAATGTCTACACAGCTGCCAAATTGATATTGCTTATATATAGATTTGGCTTTGTCACTGCCCCGAATAAGATGCTTCCAGGGCATCTCATTGCTCTTAGGACCAAATAGCAAACTCCCCTGCTTAACATTTAAAACCTTTCACCATCTGGCATCTGTCTGTCTCTCTGAGGTTATTACACATTTTCTCCCTCCCTCTATACTGTAGTCCAGTGGTGTCAAATTCAAATAGAAATAAAGGCTACTAATCTGTATAAGTTTTCCTGAAGGTGGTACTTAGTTTAAAATTTTAATTTTATCTATATTTTATTGTATTTTATTTATTTTGTGAAACATTTCCCAGTTGCATTTTTAATCTTGCTCCCACCGCACTCTGGAGGATTGCTGCAGCATGTTTGATACTTCTAGGCAAACTGTACAACTTGATGTTCCCTGTAACAGAGGCATGCTGGTAAATATTTAACAACCAATGCCCTCCCCCCTGCAAAAAAAAAAAAGACAGGACACCTTTAAGTTAAATTTGCATTAGCATTTTTTTCACCTTCTTAACTCTAGACAATCAAGGCACAATAAACTATATATAAAGTGTAAGATTTTCTGATTTCTGAGTTACAAAACTCACAATAAAAATTTAACAACTGACTTTCATGAGCCAGGCCAAGTTGACTCCAACACACCTCAGTCTGAAGATAACATAGAAGTTCCCACTTTTGTGCCTTTGTATAAGCTATTTTGCATTCCTGAAATTCTCTTCCTTCTTACCTCTGCCCCATAAAGTTTCTATCTATCAGGGGTGAGGAACTTGTGGCCCTAGGCTATATGTGACCTTCTAGGTCCTTGAGTGCAGCCTTTTGACTGAGTCTAAGTTTTACAGAACAGATCCTTTTATTATAGAGGATTTGTTCTGTGAAGTTTAGATTCAATCAAAGGTCTGAATGTGAAGACCTAGAGGGTCACATGTGACCTCTGAACTGCAGGTTCCCCACCCCTGGACTCAGCTCAAGTACCACTTCATTCAACAGGTCTTTCTCAATTCCTCTGTTTTAGTGCCCCAACCATTGCATATTTATTCTGTACATATACCATATGAACTTGTCTATGAACATGTATTTTCCTACTAAAATGTAAGCTTTTTGAGAGCAGAGACATTTATGTCCAGTACCTGTCAGAGTAGGCACTTAAGTACATGACAAATGATTGATTGTGATATTAGAGTCTAAATGTGATAGCCCTACTGTCATTGGTGAAGAAAAGAATTTGATTCATTCATTTTTATAGGTCTCTTCCATATTTCATTTATTTATTGTCCACCTTCTTGTTTCCTTTCTAAATGGCTTCATTATCATAGGACCTAGTTGGGTATTTCATTAAACTAAAGTTAATTTTTTTCACTGCTTCTTAATGAATTGCTGCTGCTCATTCTTTCAATGACATTTTACAAAGAAATTTATGTTCTAAACCAGCATGGCTCCTGCTTGTCATATATCTCTACCTGGTGAATATTTGCTGGAAGAGCTAGTTTGGGGATTCTTTTCATTTCCTCACTGTGGTGACTGATTTAAATAAATTCATCTTCCTTAGGAAATTGAAATAGTTTGTGATAATGTCTCTCCTTTTATTTATTTACTATGGGGCTATGCATAACAGCATAGCCTGGCAGTAATAGTTCATGAAGTAGATCAAGCAGGAGTTGCCTTATTTTCCACATATATCCCATTTCTTTGGTTTTTCCAGCTTGGTATTGATTTTGAACTTTGTACCCACGTGTCAAAGGCCTAACTGTACAAAAATAATTAATTCACAAATGAACTCAACATCATCTTTACTCCTACTTACCCCACCCTGAAGGTGTTCCCACCTTTTTAGGATATGAAGAACCCTTATCAACATAAAACTGTTTAGTCTTTGTGCTCATCCAGAAAAAGAGTTTCATGGGTTTGGCTTTTATTGTGATAGTTTATGTTCTAGCCATATACACTCCTCCTCATGCCTGCACCCCTTTTATTTTAGGGAATCTTCTATGCCTGGAGTCTTCCATGCTAGAAACTTCATTTCTATTTGATTTTGATACCATTGTGCTAGAATGTAGAGGGAGGAAGAGGGAATAATGTGTAATAGCCCCAGAAAGAGAGACTGAAGCCAGATGGTGAAGGCCTTTAAATGTTAACCAGGGGAGTTTGTATTTGGTCCTAAGAGCAATGAGGAGCCCTAGAAGCTTCTTATTCAAAGCAGTGACAAAACCAAATCTATACATAAGCAATATCAATTCAGCAGCTGTGTGGACAATGCATTGAAAAAGGGAGAAACTGTCTTTGAAAAGAGAGACCAAGTAGAAAGCCATTATGTCCAAACAGATCTTGCGTTTTATTTTTGGTATACGTGAATTGAGAAAATTCATGCTGACCAGAAGCTCCTATGACTCCAGATATACCTTTAAGTGAATATTGTATTAATCACCATTAAAAAATTACAGACATTCAAAAATGAGTTATATAATAAGACATGCTAATTATTCAGTAGCAGGAGGCATGTTTACTTATTTATTAAAGTGAGTTGTAACACATTTTGTAGGAATGAAATAAAGATCAGGAACAAGTGCTTACAATCTTGCCCATTTTTGCCACATAACAGTTTAGACTAACACCTAAGACCTTGGCTTCAACTTTTGAATTTATAGTAACATTTAAAAAAAAATAGTCGACTTCTTTGTTGTGTTCTCTGGTCTATATATTGTATTATTTGTCGCCCCCATTGGCTTTGGCCAGCTTCCAGGGCTGAGCCTATTAATCTGTCCTGTCCAGCTGCTACCCTCAATTCAGTACTGACTCTTGGAGCCAATACATTTCTGAAAAATCTCTTGTATATTCCTGTATGAAACCTGAATTTTTATGTATGCAAACATCCTAATGGTATGAATGTATATTCCACATTTTAATTAGAGAAGTACTTACATGATGTGAAATTCAGACTTGATTTTCTATTAGTTTTTCTGAATGTGATTAGGTATTAAGTATATCTAGAATCCTTGACTTAGTTTTAGCTTCATACCAAAGATAAATTTCATTAATAAAAAAAAAAATCTGAGCCTACCAGGACATTCTCAGTGACCAAAATATTTTCATTTCCTTCACTTAAGAATATCACATCCTTAATATAGACCAACTTGTCTCTCAGAGAAATGCCAAGCTGTAAGAGGTTACAGTTTTTATTTTTTCTTAAAATCCTCTTAGTTTGAGTGACTGGTTTCTTTTGATCACAGTCTAGATTTTGATAAATCTATGATGCTATACTTATTTGCATAGCATTTTAAAATAAAGGCCTATGTCTTAAAAAGTTAAGTAATACTAGATTCCTCAAAGAAAAAATAAGTTAGTCCTATAACTTGATATTAGACAATTTCCATAAGATTCACAGAAAGAGAAATGATTGCCATTTATACAAAAAAAGTTTTCAATTCACTTTGCAAACATTTTCTCATTTAAACTCCTAACATCTCCATAGGTTATTATAGTAAGATATTTGTTATTACTACCATTTTATAGTTGAAGGAACTAAGACTCAAAGAAGTTAAATGACTAAACTATGGTCACATAGTGTTAGAATTTTGGTTTTAAACCAGGTCTTCCAGACACTGAGTCTAGCAATCCATCCACTATAATATGCTGCCTTTCAATGAATTGTAGAGAATCCTTCCAAAGTATAAACCTGTGAATATCTGCTTTATAGACCAAAATGCTTTGGACAGCTGTCCACTTTCTTTCCAAAGTTGTCCTTCTCACAATGGTCTTTCATTTCTTATGGGAGAAAGCGTCAATCAGGTGCCAACATGTCCTTAACAGCTGCTAATGTTCTTTTAACAAGAAGGGTATGCTCAAGACAATTTGAGTCTACAGCAATGGCAGCTTCCATGGAGAGTTTGAAGGTAGGCAGAGATAGATCAGCACTAAAGAGCTGTCCATAAATTGTCAGGGTGTAAGTCAAATATGCAAAACTTGAAATTCTGAATGCAAGAATATGGCATAAAATCTATTCCTATATTCTCTTTTATTAATGGTTTGACTTTTAAAAATGTTTTTAATGGTGTTTTGTCTTTATATTTATAATTTTCTTCTCTCTTCTACCAACTCAGCAAGTATGTATTAAGTATTGACAATGTATTAGGTACTTTGCTAGATACTATGAATAAAAAACAAACAAACAAACACAAAAATGAAATGGTCCCTGCCCTGTTTTAGTGCTGTTTTATCATTTTTTCCCTGCCTCCCTCAACTCAACAAATAAGTATTAAGTACTTTGTTAACTACTATTGGTAAAAAAACAAAAATGAAACATTTCCTGCCCTAAAGGAACTTACATTCTCTTATATATGCAGTAGCAAAGGAAAAGGGTTTAGGGCTGGAAGTGATATTAAAATGGAAAGTACAATACTATTATTTTTTTTATGATTCATCACTTATTTTCCATTCCACTGCAGACTGAACCTTCCCTTGTGACAAAGACAAGCAATTAAGCAAAAATGGATTCAGCATTCTTTCATGGCAATATGTACAATAATCTGTCCTGGTAATCACCAAACTTTATGCTGCTAAGGAGGATGGATGATATTGTATCTTTTTTTCCCAGGTCCTTTACTTCCCTCTCATTAGTCAGAGTTCAGTTTACTTTTCAGTGTCTTTTCATTTACACTGCAATAGTCATTTCTTGATTCTTCTTATTTCACTCAGCTAAATTTCACTGATATTTGAAAAGGAATATGGATCATTGTTTTCAGCATCTCCTTGCCCTCATAAAAAGAAAAAAAGGGGTAGAGAGTTCTTTAATAACTGAAGCTTAGTTGTAATAAGTAACTGCAAATCCAAATGCCATGTGCTGCGTATGTGTCTGTGTGAGTGTGTGTGTGTGTGTAATATATGCATGCCTCATTTTATTTAATGGTTGTAGTTATGAAAATATGTGAAGAAAAGAAAATTTTAATCCAATTTAAACATGTTCTGGAGATACTTGAAGTGATTAAATCCAAGCAATGCTGCTTGTTGTTTAGGACAGCAAGATGGCATAGTGAATAGAGCACTCGATCTGGAGTGAGGAAGACCTGAGTTCAAATATGACCTCAGACACTTACTAGCTATGGTAACCTGAGCAAGTCATTTAGTCTCTGTCTGCCTTAGTTTCAAGTATAAACTAGGGATAATATCTCCTACCTCCCAGAGTTGTTTTGAGAATGAAATGAGATCCTTGTGAAGTGCTGGGCACATAGTAAGTGCTATATAAATGTTTGCTATGGTGATGATGATGATGATGATGATGATGATGATGATGATGATGATGATGACGATGATGTTGCAGTCACTGTGTAAATTGTTTTCTCAGTTCTGATTTCTGTGCAAAAGTGGAAATTACAATAATAATACTGTCCCCCATTTTCCTAATGCTGAAGCTTGGCCATTGGAGAAGAGTTGATGAAACACATTTCTCTTCCTTCTTTGCTGGGGTGATGGATAGTCAATCAATCAAGAAGCATTTATTAAATGCCTACTCTATGCCAGGCACTCTTCTAGGCACTGGGTATACACAGACAAAATGTTATAATCTCTCCTTTTAAGGACTTTAAATTCTGTTGAAGGAGACAATATAAAGCAAATATAATGAGCTGGCTTAGTGAGGGAGAGATAGAGGGAGGACTTTAAGAGTTGAAAGGGACAGGCATCAAAAATGGCTCATGTCAGAGGTGGTATTTGAGTTTACTTTTTTATGGAATTAAAAAATTCTAAGGCAGAAGTAAAGAGAATGTTGAATGCAGTGCATGAGAAATAACAGAAACATCAACTTGGTGAGATTGTATTAATGCTTAAATGAATAGTTGGTTGCTACCAGACTGTGAAGGACTTTAAGAGACAGAGAAGTTTACGTTTTATCCTAGAGTCAAAAGGGGAGTCACTGTAGTTTATTATGTCATGGAGTGAAATACTGAGACCTTCACTTAAGCAAAATTCAACTTTGGCATTCTGTGTAAAGGATGAATTGGAGTGGATAGAGACTTAGGCAGGTAGATCAATTCCAATAGTTTAGGCAAGCTGTGATAATGTCCTGGACTGAAGTGGTGGCTGTGTGAGTGGAAAGTGACAGATTCAAGAGATGCTTTTGAAGTAGAAATGGCAAGAGCTGGTATTAGGTGTGTGGAGTGAGGGGTAGTAGTCAAGGATCGTGTCAAGGTTGCAAAACTAGGAGACTGGGATGTTGGTGGTTATCTTTATATAAACACAGAAAATTTGAAAAAAGGCAAGCATTTGGAGAGAAAGATAATGACTTCTGTTTTGGACATGATCCATTTTAGATGACTCTGAGATGTTGAGTTTGAAACTTCCAATAGGTAGTTGGGGATCTATCGCTAGAGCTAGAGAGGGAAATGATTTAGATATGTAGACTTGGGAATCATCTTCATAGAAATGATAATTAAAGCCATGGGAACAGATGAGGCCAACAAATGAAGAGTCCTAGAGAAACAGAGAGAGAAAGCAAAAGGTCCTAGGACACAACCTTTGGGTATACCAATAGTTGGGAAGTGGATGACATTTAAGAGCCACCCAAAGAAACTGGGGAGTAGGTAAATAGGTAGGAGGAAAATTCATAGAGGCAGAGAATAGTGTCACACACACACACACACACACACGCACACAGAGACAAGAAAAAACCTACAGAAGAGGGATCATCCAGGAAATGAGGAGAGAATGCAGTATTTCAGAGAAGTCAAGAAAGATAAGGATTGACAAAAGTATTTGGGAAATAAAAAAAAATTGCTTGTAATCTTGGAGAAAGTCATTTTGGTCATGTAAGAAGGTCAGCCACCAATAAGTAATGTAGATTATAACATATTCTGTCAGACTGAGTTGATGCTTTGGTTGTTTTTGTTTGGCTAATTTTTTTTCTCTTTCTTTTAAAATTTTCTTTTTGAAAGGGAGGGCTTAAGAAAAGGAGTTTCCCTCCTACCTATCTACCTACTCCTCAGTTTCCTTGGGTGGCTCTTCCATAAGTGTAGGGGAGACAATTGAAAATAAATGTTTCATAAAATCAAGAAATATCAATACATTTTTATAGGTTACATGATTTTACTTTAGTAAAGTAACTATACAAAATAAAGATGGCACCTCATAGTATTTTTTTCCTCCCTAGAGCAAGGCAGGCCAATATTGGTAGAAATTCTTTGCCAAGGTAACTTCAAGGCTATGACTAGTGGCATTTTCTTTTTTCCTTTCCACTTTTATTGTGTATTAGGATCTGATTTTCTCAAGTTTGGTCTAGACTTAAAAATCACATCTGTTCTTGTATGTTCCATCTCTGATTGCACTCAGCCAGATCACACAGACTAAATAAACTTTGAAAGAAAAAAAAAACTCTGGTTGCTTTGGGGCACTTAGCCCTTAATCTTAAAAGTGCTGATTAGGCTTTTCCTTTTGATTTCTCTCTAGGGCACTTAAAGAAAAGACACTAAGCAGAAATAAGCTGGTTATGGTTATTATTTATCTTTTATTGTCTTAAATATATATGGATATACATGTATATGTATATATTTCATTTTAAAAATGCTGGTTAGCTATTTTGAATCCTTTATTTGACCTAAATTTTGATGCCCAAATCTCTATTGTTCATTTTTTTCTTTCTCTTTTTCCTCTTCCTTTTCCTCTCCCTTTCTCTCTTGGCTTTCTCTTCTCTGTGGTTCTATCTCTAAGCCTCTGACCTTGGCCCTGTTCTCTATCCTCAGTCTCTCCCTAGCAGAGTTTATTCATTCCTCAGGATTCAAATATCATTCATATGCAGATAACTCACATATCTCTGACTGTCCAACCCAAATCTCTCTTGAACTCCATCACAAATTAACAACTGCGTGCATGCTATCTGCACCTGTCCCATCAGCATATGGATTTTTGTCCAGAAAAGGAGTTCATTTTCTTTTTCCACTAATTCATTCCTTTTTGTCATTGTTGAAATCTCCTGCCTATCCTTCCACTTCCTAGATTTCCACTTCAGCATCTTCTTGATTTTTCCCTTTCTTTCACTCCCTTCCCCATAGCCAATCAGTATCTCTGCAATGGCCTTAGCTTCTGTATCCTTTATTTTATTCATATCATCATTAACGTGCTTTAGCTTGGTGACTATTCAGTCATGTGGATGATTATAATAACCTTCTAATTTGTGTCTCTGTTGTAGTCCTTCCCCTCTCTGATCAAACCTCCATGCTGCTGCCAAATTAATATTTTCAAAACATGGGTCTGACCATGCCAACACCCTGCTTAAAAATATTCAGTAACTTCTTATTGCCCTTAGGATAAAATACAGCCTCCTGAGAGACGCTCCACAATCTGACTCTGACCTACTTTTCCAGACTTATTTCATATTGCTCCTTTTGATATATACTCTATTCCAGCTGAAACAGACCACTGGCTGTTTCCTGAAATTAATATTCCATCTTGTTTCTCCAGGTCTTTCTGCAGTTTGTTCCCTATACTGGCAATTTAATCTTTGAGAATCCCTCACTTTCTTCTAGGTTCATCACAGGTGCTACCTCTGTAAGAAATATATTCTGATGTTCTTTAGTTATTCATTCTCCCTCCTCAAACAACTTTGTATTTATAGTTAGCAGTAGTTTGATGAGAAGATTCCTTCTTGTTTGAGTCTTCCCAACTCACTTGATGACAGAATATAAAAATCAGATAACAAAGACCATGGGAGCTAAGAATTTGTCCCTTTCAGAACTGGAGAAGCTGAATCTGCACTTCCAAGCACTGTGCTAGACACTAAATATACATAGACAAAGATGAAAACTATCTGCCCTCAATGGGCTTGCCTTCTAATGAAACATCCAATATTATCAAAAACAAGCATTTAGTAGCCTTTCTGGGTGACCCTACCAATCAATTTCCATTTGAAGGTAAGATCCTTTGTAATATAACTACCTCATAATCAAGGTACTTTGTGGCTCTGCATTGCTCAAAATATAGCTCATGAACCCCCACTTTAAAGAGGTACCTTTTTTGGAGGGTGGAAAGGAAAGGCAATTGGGGTTAAGAAACTTGCCCAAGGTCACACAACTAATAAATGTCAAGTGTCTGAGACCAGATTAGAGTTCAAATTTGAAAAGGTGTTAAATCAGGAGGAGCCTGTTCCTAGCTTCTAAAGGCAGTATAAAGAAGTTTGTATGCTTTGTTGATTTTCTAGGATGTATGAAGACATTCCTTCTAAATCTGATAACATTATAAGGCAGTTAGCCACTGTCAGGCTGAAGGATTAATCATAGCACTGGTGACACTTTTTTAAAATTGTAATTATTTATATTCATTTTTTAAATGTAAAAGGACAGAATCTTCCCATTTTCACAGCACAGCACAAAGAGAGGATTCAATACAAAATAAAAAATATCCATTTCACACTGTTTGCTTTTTAAAATAAAAAACAACTATGTAATAAATACTATATTGTTTTCAAAGCTACCCTGTTTTTCTGTTCTTCCTTCTAAGTTTTCTTTTGTTCTCTGCTGTGCACTTTTTTACCTCCCTGCCTTCCCACCCTATACTAGAGAAGGGGACCATTAAATTCTACTTTCTCATAGCACAGTAGTATTCCATCACAGTCATAAACACAACTTGTTTAGCCATTCTCCAATTGATGGGCATCCCCTCAATTCCCTATTCTTTGCCACTAAAACAGAGCAGCAATAAATATTTTAGAACATATAATTTCTTTTCCTTTTTCTCTGATCAACTTGGGAAACTGACCTCATTGTGGTATTGATGAGTCCAAGGGTATACACTATTTTGTAACTCTCTGGGCCTAAATCTAGATTGGACTCCAAAACGGTTGGATCAGTTCACATTTCCACCAACAGTGTATTAGTGTCCCAATTTCTCTACATCCCCTCCAACATGTGTCATTTTCCCCTTCTATCATTTTAGCCATTCTGATAGGTGTGAGATGATATATCAAAGTTGTTTTAATTTGCATTTCTCTAATCAAGAGAATGAACCCTTGGTATATGGGGGCAATGTTTTGCCACTGCTGTACATTATGTGCTATTTTAGTAAATGACTTTGTTTTGGAATAATTTTGTAAACTGACTGAATATTAAAGGTACCTCTTAGGGCAGCTAGGTGGCACAGTGAATAGATAACCAGCTATGGAGCCAGGAGTACCTGAGTTCAAATTTGGCCTCAGACACTTGACACTTATTAGCTGTGTGATCTTGGGCAAGTTGCTTAATCCCGATTGCTTTGCCCTTCCACCCTCCAAAAGGGTACTTCTCTAAAAAGGGGTCCATGAACTATATTTTGAGTAATGCAGAGTGACAGAGTACCTTGATTGTGAGGTATTTGTATTCCAGAAGACCTTACCTTTAAGTGGAAATTGATTGGTAGGGTCACCCAGAAAGGGTACTAAATAAATGCTTGTTTGTGATAATGTTGTATACTCTATTTGAAGGCAAGCTCATTGAGGGCAGACAGTTTTCATCTTTGTCTATGTATATTTAGTATCTAGCACAGTGCCAGGAATGTAATAAACATTGAATAAATGCTTGTTGAATTGAATTTGAAGGATTATACTTTCAGTCCTTAAGGTTGTATGTATACATGTTTTAATATTAGGCATATTTCAAAGGTAAGGGAGCTAAAATACCTCATTTCTTTTATTAAACTTCATCTATATTACACAGTCTCATCATCTTTCCATCCTTCACCTTATCCTTCTCTGGCCTTCTCTCCTGAAATCATATCTGGAATAAGATTATTATGGCAAGTGATCTCCTTTTATGAGGCTTCCTTTTCAGCAGCTCCAGTGGAAACTATGCATGCATAGCTGTGATTTACCACCAACTCTGCACAGAGAGATTTAATGTATTCACTCATCTTGAAGAGCAAGACTATTAGATGAATGGCAAAATGCTTGAAAATAGAGAATGCCCTGTTCTCCAGCCACTGGAGTGAATAGTTGGAAGCAGTTATAAATGAATTGAGTTTGTTTAGGAACACAAGCTATTTTTGAAATTTTGGACAGGGTGTCATGTTCATCCCTAGATGCCAGACAGTATGTTTTTGTGTTGGTGTACTTTGTGTAATGTCACAGTGTACGGAGGGATTAGGTAGCATCATTCTTAAGATATGATTTCAAGAAATAATTCAAAGGAAGAAATGATAAAGGATTCGGTAATGAGGAATGACTAGAATCGCCATTTAGGAATTCTGAGAAAGCACACTGGCAGAAAAATAAAGCAAGTTAGTATTAGGAACTATGATAAAGGATACTTCCAGAGGCCTAAGAGTCTACCTCTTTTCTTTCTGAATAATTATTTCTGACAAATAAAATACCTCATTGAAATTAGTTAATATGAAATCAAAGTCTCATTCTTAGTCATTTTATTGTTTGACCACAAGGTGAAGTGATTTTGCCACGCTATCATACAATTTCAGAGTTGAGGGGTCAACTATTCCCTTCCCAATATCCCTGACAGTTTTCTGGTGAGATGGGGAATACCCAATCAGTTCATTACACATTTGGATGGCTTTAATTGTTAAATTGCTTTCTCTTTTTACTTCAGTACTGTGATTATTCTTTTTCAGACATTTTGGTCTTGTCTGACCATTTAGAGGAAAGGGAAAAACAGATTACATCATGGGAATGCTACATTCTTGGTAAAGGTGCTAGATGTAGAAATGGTATAAGGTAAATCAGATCGATATTCACATATGATGACAGAGCAGGCTCCCACTTCTGACCAGGAGGAGACTTATTGATGACAATGCAGTGTAGTGCAGTGGAGATAGGCCTGGATTTATTATCACAGGACCTGAGTTTTAATACTGGTTAGTAACTGTCCCATAGGGCAGTAGTGAAGCAATGGACAGCATGACAGGCCTGAAGTCAGGAAGACTCATTTTCCTGAGTTCAAATCTAGTCTCAGACACTTACTACCTGTGTGACCTTGGGCAAGATACTTAACTCTATTTATCTTGGTTTTCTCATCTGTAAAAATGAGCTGAAAAAGAAAATGTCAAGCCACACTAGTATCTTTGACAAGGAAAGTGGGGTCATGAAGACATGACTGAAAAGGCTGAACAACACAATGACTGTTTGACCTTAAATCAGTTACTTAATTTCCCTGTGCCTCAATTTCTAAATCTGTAAAATAAAGGAATTGGGGCTTATAATCTCAGATGTCCCTTCCAGGCCTAAATCTGATGATTCTAAGAAATTGAACTTCATGTTTTTGTTTATTTTTTGCTTTGTTTATTTGCTTTTTTTGTTTGTACCTCTTCTGGAGGCAGTGGGAAGGGTGCTGAATGTGTGTAATCAAAGAAACTGGGTTTGAGTTCTTGTTCTGCCCCTTATAATATATGTGACCTTGGACAAATCACTTCATCTTGGAAACCTTTGTTTCCTCACCTGAAAAATAAGGAGTTTGGCTATATCAGTGGTTTACAAAATATGGTCTGGGGATACTTGAGACTCTTTTTGGGTGTCTACAATTCAAAATTGTTTTAATAATAATATTAAGTTATTTTAATTTTGAATGTGGACATAATTGATAGATATAACCCATAGCTGGGTAGTACAGTAGATACAATGCCATGCCTGAAGACAGAAAAAAACTCATATTCCTGACTTGAAATCTAGCCTTAGATATTTACTAGCTAAGTGACCCTGGGCAAGTCACTTAAACGTATTTGCTTCAGTTCCCTCATCTGTAAAATGAGCTAGAGAAAGAAATGACAAATCACTCTAGTATCTTTGCCAATAAAACCTCCAAAAGAGATCACAGAGTCAAACATGACTAAAAACAATGAGTGAACTGAAACAGCATATATAAACCCCCATATGGACCTAATATTGAGGGGGTCCTTAATAATTTTAAGAGTATAAAAGGAGTCCTGAAACCACAAAACCTGAGAACCAATGAACTAGAGAATCTATTTTCATTTCTAACGCCTGAGAACTCCATTTCTTGCATGTAAATCATTGGTGGTAACACATTGTAGTCTAGTGAAATGCATGCCACCCTTTGGGATATTTATGTAATTTTAATTTTTACAACTTCATGATATTCCATGATTTGAAGTCATATAACATGACTGGGAGAATGCTGCTGTATAAGATTTAATGGCAGAGAAAAGCTTGTTATCATTCAAAGAACTGGGTCATTTCCCCATTGCAATTTAATTTCACTTTCTCTTCCTATTCAATCTTAGGGTCAGTTATTGTCAGTATGAAATAAAAGAGCAAAATATATGTACCAAAAGACTAAATCCATCCTTGGCTAGCCATTCAACTATGTGTCATGATTTAGATTATGTTCAATCTTGTGTGTGTGTGTGTGTGTGTGTGTGTGTGTGTGTGTGTGTGTGGCTGTGGATCCAAGGGGAATGTTATCCTGGTCAACATACTTTATCTATTTGAAATTTCCAGCATGAAATTGTTAGACTAATCTCTTTTGAGTAGATTTAAGTAGACTCAGAATTCATTTGATACCAGTTTGTTAGGAGGTCCCTAGCGAAGAGCCCCAAAGATCTATACTTGTTCCTTTGCCTTTAAACATTTTTATCAATCACTTGGATCAAGGCATAGATGGTATAATTACCAAGTTTGCAGATGGCACAAAAAATAAAAGTAACAGTACAGAGATGATGACAGAGATAAGATCCCCCAAGAGACAGCGATGGGCCAAAATAGTGGACTAAATCTCATAAGATGAAATTTTATAAGGAAAAAAAGTTTCATAAACTTGTTTTAAAAAAATCAACTTTATGTGTACAAATGTAAAAATAATTGCTAAGATAGATCTTTTGTTCTTTTTAATTGGTTTTTAAATCTATGGGGAAAACCCATAACTAATTAAAATACAACAGCTGGGAGAAATACAGCTGTAACAGAACTCTAGCTACCACAAATATGAGAAGACTGTTTACTATTGATTAAAAAATCAACAAAGCTGAAGTAGTATCATTTCCATTTTAATCTTGGTTCGAAACCACATTGACAAATGGTAAGAAGCTAACGATTCTAAGAGCAAGTTAGAACTATTTCTCAATATTCATTGATTAGAACGAGAATTGAGAAATAAAGTGGTAATTGTCCCAAATCTTAAATTGTTATATTAAAGCATTCTGATCTTCAGTAGATCTAGATTTTGTTAGGAAGTAGATTAAAGATGCTTTGAGAGAGACTTCATGTGCATTGATAATGAGAAGAGTGTTTGAGGGAGCTTTGGAATAGAAAGGCTTTCATAGAAGTTTTTCTGAATGATGGAGATGGCTAATCTTTTCCTTCAGGACCAGATATAAAATGTCCTTCACAGCATTTCCCTTTTTCTTGCTATCGTCTTGCTATATTTTTTTTCTTTTTTCAAATTCACAAAATACTTAATGTAGAAAAAAAGTATCATCATTTTTTAAAGTGAAAATAAGAGAATGACAGGAAGGCCTCACATTTGTTCCTTTTCCATAAATCAAGAGATTAGGTTAGGAATTCATACTTGGAAACCTGGGGGCCCCTTTTTCTTCTGGGGTGGGCTGTTGTCGAAGATCCCATTCTCAGCCTGTACCACACTCCTGCTGTCTGCCCTGAAAAGTGACTCCCTATCTTCTTGCTATACTTTTCTTCCTTTCACATAATTGATGATTCATCAATACCTGCCTTCTTGATGTTTCTCAGAAATGCCACTCCATCTCATCATTCCAATTCTGCCTTTTCAATGTCTTTTCTCTTTGTCTGGAATGCTATCCCTCCACATTTCTTCCTCCTGGTTTTTTCAGCTTTTTTTGTTGTTCAGTCATTTCTCAGTTGTGTCCAACTTTTTGTGACCCCGTTTGGGGTCTTTCTTCTTGGCAAAAATACTGGAGTGGTTTACCATTTCCTTATCCAGTTAATTTTACATTGAGGAAACTGAGGCAAACAGGGTTAAGTGATTTGCCTAGGGTTACACAGTTAATAAAATATCTGAGGCCAGATTTGAGCTCAGGAAGATGTCTTCCTGACTCCAGGCCCAGCACTCTATTTATTCCTTGTTTTTTTTCAAGACTAAGGTTAAATTTTAACTGAGGCAAGAAACCTTTCTAATTCTCTAACTCACAGCTAGTGACTTCCCTCTGAGATTAACTTCCATGTACTCTGTATATCTACATAGCTGTCTGTGTGTTGCCTTCACCATTAGACTATGACTTTCTGGAGGATAGGGATTATGTTTTTGCCATTCTTTTTATCCCAGGATTTAGCACAACACATGGTTTTTAGTAAGTTCTTTCAAATGTCTGTTGACTGACTATTGGATGATTGAGTCTAAGGCTGAGTACATTGATGAAATCTTCAACTGATCTCTTTAGGTGTTGAACAAGGGATCTCTTTAACTTAACCTTCCAGGGTGGGTAAAGCACTTTTTCATACTTAAAGTGTCATACATAACTTCAAGGTCAGCAGTTATTATTATTTTTGATTTTTAAAATTTATTTTATATTTTATTTTTAAATTTTTAGCAGTTATTATTAAGTCTTCAAGATTCTTAAAAGACCCAGGGCTTTTTGTCCTCTTTGCATTCTTCCTCATAGGGCATCCAACCAGCCCCGAGAGTTCCATAGAAGGCAGTCAGTTGGCAGTATTCATTTGAAGAAAAAAATATGCAAGATGTTTAAATACAGGGAATCCAAAAAGTCTGAGAGCAGTTTTATGTTTACTACTTAAAACTGCTCTCACACTTTGGGACAAGCTGTATAGGTAAGTATCCATGAATACTGGTGATCTCTTGTAATCCTTTTCCCTCAGAATGTTGGATAAGGATGTTTTCTCTTTTCTTTAAATCAAATGAAACCTCTCTTGATTCATGCTGAATAAGAGCCTTGCCTTACTCTGATATTTGCCTTATTTCTTTCCTATCATCTTGTTATGTACTTTTGATATGGGTCCATTATGTCTCCTTCTCCAATATAAAAGGTGTTATTTATACAAACTATTCCATTAGGCTTACATCAGTTTGCATCTCAAATATCACAAATCAATGTAGTTCAAATCCCAACTTCTTCCATTTAAAATATACATTTCATGGAAAGGTTTCCTTGGAGGGGTGGGAGAGGAAGGAAGTATTTGGAGAAATCAATGCCTGTAACTGTTTTTAGATGAGGATCATTGATGGAAGACAGAAGATTAAGCTGCAAAAGAGTACATATTCTAGCCTGAAGTCATATTTTAGTTGAAATAAAAAGTTATTTTTATTTGATATCGTATTTGGTATGTGCTGGTTTCCTGGGGCATTGACTTTAGAGGCTTCCAGAGGGTGTTTTCTGAAGGAGAAAATAAATGGGAGGCTTGAGCCATAGGGTTGTTGGGAATGAAGGAGCAGTGAAGCACTAGGGCTCTGTTGAAAAGGGTGATATTTTTCTTCTGGCAGCAAAGTATTTCCCAGCATTGCAATAATGAGCACAAATATGACAGACAGGAATATTCTTTTTAGTTTGGGGAGCTTTTTGGAGATTTGAACCTTTATTTTACATATCAATTTGGCATTCAAAACATCATCCAGGTCCCTTTATTCATATATTCCACATATTTTACTTTCCAAGTATGGCGCCTTTAAAATTGGCCTACATAAATCTGGTTACTAAACGAGTCTCAGCTAAGCTGTCTGAGTAAGGACCAGTGGCTATTTTTCATATCCCAATATATCTCCTTAATTCTTTTTGGTTATTTGCTGCTTTTTAAGCCATTATGTTTGGAAGATGTTTCTAAAGACATAAGAGCCAGAAAAAGGCTACTCACTGCTCAGGTCTCATTGGGTTTAACTATATTTCCCCAGGGAGAAATCTCAAAGAGCTATATAGATGTGAGTTATTATTATTGTAATATGGTAGTATTACTATAATCATTGTGTATTGTTGCAGCATATCAGTGGTCCTTTATGAATAGTCGGCTATACAGATGTAGGTACCTGTCAATCAGACCCGATACCCAGTTCACTCCTGCCATGTCACTCCCTCCCATCAGGTACTTCACCATCTATCTAGAAGTATAACTCATTCTACCTTTCTGGCTCCTACTCCCACATACTTGGCCATGCCCCCTCCTTTCCTTCTCAGTGGACTGTGTCAACCAAGCATCATTATCATAGTTAGAGGTCTAATTTGATTAAACTGAAGGTTGATATGATACATTCAACAGAATCATAAAAAGTGATTGTTTGTTTTCTTCCCACCCCCAAGATGGAGTCTTACTTTCACTGGCTCCTGCATCCAGAAAAGAGAAAGAAAAGAAGCTAATGCTTAATGTAAAGGTTAAGGGGAGATTCAGTGTGACAATCAGCACTTGACAGGAAGCAGGACTTTTTGGTGGTCACTCCAACAGCTACTAACACCTCAATCCAACCTATTTGGGTCTCTGTGTTGGCATAGCTGAATGAAAATTAATTGTTCCATACAACCTCCTGTTTGCATGTTACTTTCTACTGTTTGGCTTCCATGACTAATTGAGAGACAGAGATACGGAGAGAGACAGAGACAGAGATGGACAGACAGACAGACACAGAGACAGACAGACCAACAGAGAGAGACAGAGAGGCAGAGACAGCGAGTGAGAGAGAGAGAGACAGAGAGAGAGAGAGAGAGAGAGAGAGAGAGAGAGAGAGAGAGAGAGAGAGAGAGAGAGAGAGAGAGAGAGAGAGAGAGAGAGAAAGAGAGAGAGAGAGAGAGAGAGAGAGAGAGAGAGAGAGAGAGAGAGAGAGAGAGAGAGAGACAGAGAGAGAGAGAGAGAGAGAGAGAGAGAGAGAGAGAGAGAGAGAACACACTTTTGACATATTGGGTAAGTATAAGGAACAAGGAGTGGAAGAGAAGAGCCTGGATTTTAGGAATGGGAGGTTGAGCATTAAGAGTCAGTCATTTAGTCCAATCTTAGACTCAGGTTCTTTTGTGGAAAACAAATTCATGGCCTCATTTTACATAACAATTACAGAATTCAGAAAGCATTTTCTACAGAGTGCTCATATGGCAAAGAATAATGAATAATATTCTTGAACTAGTGTCAGGGAGCTCTAGGTTTAAATTTTTCCTTTGACATGTATTATGTGACTATGAACAAGTTATTTAATGTCTCTGAGCCTTAAATAACTGAGACAGATCTACTAAATTACAAGCAGTGGAATCTGCCTTCATGGAAGGCATTCCTTCCCAGTAAAGTCATGAATGTTTCATATTTTTATTGTTATATTTTATTTATTATATTATATTTATAATTATTATCTTTTATTATATTATGGAAACATAGGCAAGTACAAAGAGATACTTTAATTAATGAATCCTATAGGATTAATTCGAAAATAAAAAAAAATATGGTAATAAAATCTTTTACAAATACACAAAGCACAATTACACGCATTTAAAGTCATGTGTGACAAAAATATCTTCACATAACTTCTATTTTCTTTGGCCAACTGAAGTTAAGTAGGGCAGATCCTAGGCAAAATTGTCCATTTTTTTTAAATTTTGCTCTTTTTTTTTTTTTTGCTTTTTGGAGGACAATTGAGGTTAAGTAACTTGCCCAAGGTTACACAGCTATGGCTAGTATTTTTGTGTGGGTGTTAAGCGTCTCAGGCCAGAACCAAACTCAGGTCCTCCTGACTCCAGGGCTGGCGCTTTACTCACCATGCCAACTAGCCGCCCCGAATTTTGCTCTTTTTTATTTCAGCCTCTCCCATAGTTCTCTTTTCAACTTTTGTTTTTCTCATGGCCTTCTCTCTATTTCATAAACCATCCCTTTCCTTCTTTTTGTCCCACATCAAAATGCAGAAAAATTTACTACCAGTTATTTTTACCTGCCAACTGACTATATTTTAGTATGCATTAATTTGTTCTCTCATCCATGTACCGGTATTTTAGCAAAAATTATTTTTTTTGGGGGGGGGAGGAAACTCACTATTTATTTTCTATTCTTTCATTTTATCCACAATTTCCCATGTAAACACAAAAACTAAAAACAAAATCCCTTGGAGTACATGTTTTTCTTTAATTAGTGTAACTGGGGAAGGGCCACAAAACCCTCTCTTTTTTTGTAGGGACTGCCTAAGCTACCCATGCCACAAGAAGGAGATATCTATGAAAAATCCCTGATGAACAGCTCCAGATAAGGAGCTGCCAGAGTACCAGAGTAGTAGGAGTTTATTGGCAGTGAAGATTGTGGTAATCATCTGCTGGGGATATTACTTGGTTTTCTAAGAGGGCTGTTCTCTTAACCATGGCCAGATCCCAAAGGCAACAGTATTTCTGAAGAGATGAAGTTGAGATTGGGTGGGAGGTATGTGAGCTGTTTTTATGAGTAAGAACCCCAAACCCCAAGGTATATACCATACTTCTCTCTCCTTGGTACTGACCATTCACCATTTCTATTCTTGATAAAATGATGAATTGAGATAAAAAAAATTGGTTTGAAAATTGAAGGACCTAAATTCAAAGCTGACTCAGTTATTTAATATCTCAATGACAGCATCACTAAATTTCTCAAATTTAGTTTCATTGCTTTTTTAATGAGAGGATTGGAGTAACTGACCTCCAAGATGTCTTCTAGGTTTAAATCCAATAGTACAAGAGATTCTAGAAGATAAATTTAGACCTAATATTTACACATCTGTGTTATTTTCCCTCCCATATGTCCCTTTACTATCCTAGTGAATTTAAACAAGGACTCACTTGGATATTGGAAGATAATTCCCAAGACCTACTAAGGGTAGAGGATTTTCTTTTCTTGGCCAGTCAAATAGTCTGTCAATCAACAAGCACTTATTAAGTTCTTATGTGTCAGGTACTATGCTAAGTTCTAAGAATAAAAACAAAGATAGTCCTTACCCTTGAGAAGTGTAGATTCTAATGAGAGAGAAAACAGATAAATAATTAGATATATACAAGATATATACAGAGTTGATGGAATGTAACCTGGGAGGGGAAAATCCTAGGAGCTGGGGGGATGTGGAAAGGAGGAATTTGAGCTGAATCTTGAAGGAATTTGAAACAGGAGATGAGACCAAATACATTAATAATTGTGAAAAGAATCTTTTTGACAGGATTGCAGGGTCTCTTGTGTTCATTTTTCAGTGTCTGACTCTTCATGACTCCTTTAAGTGTTTCCTTGGCAAAGATACTGGAGGTTTGCCATTTCCTTCTCCAGTTCATTTTACAGATGAGGAACTGAAGCAATCAGAGTTAAGTAACTTGTCCAGTCACACAATTAGTGTCTGAGGCTAAATTTTAATTCAGGTCTTCCTAACTCCAGGCCTAGTGTTCTATCTGCTGCACCACCTAACTGCCCCCAGGTCTATTATAACAAAAATAGCAAATAGTTGCTACAACAGTGGATGAGACCATCTCACCCACTTTACCATGAGAAAGTATTTCTTTAGATAAAGGAGTTGGGAATTTGCACAATCAGGCCACTGGGTGGTTGGGGGATTTTTGTATTGTTCAATCAAAATATTTCAAAACAATTGTAGTTCCTTTTTCCACTCCCCCTTTTCCCACTGAACAAAGTAATAGAGAAAGATTTTAGATACATTAAGTGAAATAGTGCATGTTTCTTTTAGAATTTGTTATACTGAGAGACTACTAAGCACCTGGAGATCTAAAAATTCTTAAATATAGCTTTAAAAGTCATGAAAATTATGAATTGATATAAACAACTTAGAAACAGAAAAATGTAGTTCAACAAAAAATTATTTTTATCCTAAACATCACAAATACCAAAAATAAACACCATATATGAAGGGAAAGGAAAAAGATATATGAACCTGAGACTCTGCAGGGACAAAAATCACCCTGAACAACTAAAAGAGAAACTCAGAGTCAGAGCTCTGAGCCAAAAAACTTTATTAAAGGGACCTGGCCCCATCTAATGAAGTTGACACCACCCCTTCCTTATGGCTTGAGATGACTCCTCTTTCTAGGGTATTATTTTTAGAAGGCTTAATGCCAGATTTATTACCTGAACATTCCAAAGTACTGAACCCCATTGGCTGACATATGATGCATAAGCTAAAAATGGTGTGTCAGCAAAGTCATGGGCTGGGTGAAGCAGGGAATATCTCCACTGACTAGATGTATGAGCTCCTCCTTAGGTTGGGTAAAAGGAGATTGGTATGAGTTATACACACACTCCAAGAACATATTCGATGGTGGGAAGGGAAACATTCTGTACCATGCCACCCATGATTGATTTGGTCATGGAATTTGAGCAAAACAGGATGGAGATATCCATGTCAGCATTCTTGAGGATTTTCAAGTAAGCACCATAGCTGCTACACAAGTAATTAATAATACATTAAAATTTGAGGCAGAGAGGATTCTGGGAAGATGGCAGAGGAGGTCAGAAAATTCCAAGCTCTCAAGATTTTCCCCCACAAAAGAGTTAAAATAGCACCTTATGGCAAACAAAGTTTGGGTGGAGATACATAAGAATAGGGGCACAAACCAGGATCCTCCTGGGACAATTTGAGAATATTGGAAGAAAAATCTCAGGCCAAGGTTTGGTCCCTGTGAAGAGCAAACAACTCTAGGCTAGGTTCTGTTTTACCCAACTAGCAGCAAGCTGCTTAAACAAGTGGCAAATCCTGGGGTTAGTTGGTTTGAACCACTGCATTGACCCCAGCTACAGGAACTTTTACACTCACAAAATAAGGGGTGTTGGGCATTTGAGCCCAGGAAGAAAGAAGGAACCTCTGCTGATAAGGAATAACGGAATCATCAGACACCAGGTGAGTGCAGAAGCAGTGGGGCAGAAGCCCCTAGCTGTGGGCACTTACAGGAGGTTGGAGGTTTGACTTTGGTCCCAGTCTGCAGGGAAGAACTGAAGGTCTTGGGCAAGAAGCACCATCTCCCATACCCCAGGGCTAGAAGTGATTATAAAAATTAAGTTATTACCAGAAAAAATACACAGGCAAAGCAGAAGTAATACAACCATAGAAATCTTTATGTGAATAGAGATGATGGGGGTTCTTCAGAGGAGGATATTGAAGTAAAGAAACCCCCAAAGAGTAATGTCAAATGGACACCTGCCCAAAAATAATTTATGGAAGATCTTAAAAAAGACTTTAGGGGTGTGTAGGTGGGGCAATGAGTAAAGCGCTGGCCCTGTAGTCAGGAGGACCCGAGTTTGGTTCTGGTTCACACACACACACACACACACACACACACACAAAAACTATCTGCATAACCTTGGGCAAGTTACTTAACCCCAATTGACCTCCAAAAAGCAAAAACAAAAAAAGGACTTTAAAAATAAATTGACAGAGATGGAGGAAAAACTAAAAGAAAAGAAAAGAAAAGAAAAATGTGAAGGTTATGAAAGGAAAGTCAACCAATTAGAAATGATCCAGAATCTTAAGGAAGAAAATGGCACCTTGATAATTAGAACTGGGCAAAGTGAAGCCAATGAAATTATAAGAGATTGAGAAAAAAATAAACAAAATATGAATAATGAAAAAAATAGAAGAGAAAGTGAAACAAGAAAGACAGTAGATTTTGGAGAATAAATCCAGATGAGGAAATGTAAAAATAGTCAGACTAACTGAAAGTTATAATAAAAAAAGAATCTTGATAGAATAATACAAGAAACAATTAAAGAAATTGTCCTGAAGCATTAGAACAAGGGGGGAGGGAAGAATTGAAATAAATAGAAAAAACAATCCATGAATCATCTCTTTAAAGAGATCCTATGAGGAAAACTCATAGCAATACCATAGTCAAATTCTAAGGACCCCCACCCCTCAGCTCAAGGATAAAATATTAAAAACATCAAGATTAAAACAATTTAAATGTGATGGAGCCACAATTAGAATCACACAAGACCTAGCAGCAGAGACATTAAAGGACCACACAGGTCTTGGAACACAATATATTGAAGATCAAAAGAACTGAAGCTCTGCTCAAAAATATCACACACTGGAAAGTTGTGTTATTCTGAATGGAAACAAAAATGGACATTTGACAAACTCTCAGACTTTCAAGACTTCATTAAACAAAATCCTGAACTTAATAGAAGATTCAACATACAAGAACCAAGAGAAATATAAGGTACACACCAAAGACTGATTATAAGGGATTCATAAGGACAGACTGCCTTTTATATAGGTAAAATGTATGTCTAAGATTCTTATTAATAATTGTGTATCTCATAATAAAGATTCAGGTAAAACTGTCTATAATATTAATTTAAAAAGTGAAACCATTTAGGTACAGCAAAGAAGAGTGATTATTTTATGCAAATGAGATGCAAGAGGAAGAACTGATACAGAGGAATTAGAAGGGGGAAGAGGAATGGTTGTTTTGGTAAACTACTTTCATCAGGAATGTGTTTAAGAGGGAACAATACATATATATTTAAAAGAATATGAAAATCTTCTCTCTCTCTCTTTTTTTTGCCTTTTGGAGGGCAATTGGGGTTAAGTAACTTGCTCAAGGTTACATGGCTAGTATTTTTATGTGGGTGTTAAGTGTCTGAGGCTGGAACCAAACTTGGTTTCTCCCGACTTCTGGGCTGGTGCTTTACTCACTGCACCATCTAGCCACCCCAAAATCTTAATTCAGAAGGAAAAAATGGCAGGGGGAGAGGTAGGGGGAAGGGGACAAGGGAGGTATCTTTAGAGGGGAGGGTGAGGAAATAGATAAAAGGGAGGTATAGTAGAGTGTTTAGATTTATGGGAAAGGGAGGATAGGGGAGGGATCTTTGGAGGGAGGTAGGCAAGTAATAGAATTGCAAGAGATATCCACAAACATAAAAACAATGATCAGAAGTAGAATATGTTTGGGAAAGGATATGTCAATATAGGTCTCTATGTATATGTGTATGTGTGTGTATATACATATATACACACACACATACACACACATATATTATATATTTAAACTTCATTGTAGCCTTCTGGGGAGGTGGGGGGTGGGAAAAAAAGCACGAAGTAGAAAAATGCACAGTAGAGAACAAAAGAAACCTCAAAGGAAGCAAAGAAAAGATGGACAATTCTCAACACAACATATATAATTTATCATGCAGGCTTTTTCGAAATGAAAATTTATTGTTAAATATTTTGAATGCTCTCATGTTCTGCTTTGCACTTGACATGAATTTTTTCTTTCTTATTTTGCATTTAAGTTCTAATATTTAAGTTTATGATGTATTTTTGTTTCTTTTCTCTATTCTGTATTTGTGTTTTGATCCCTGAGTCTAAAATTAAAAATAAAAAGTTTGAGGTATATTACAGGGCCCTTCTATTAGAATCTATATTACTATATGACTTCCACAAAATATGGATGAATATTTTGCTTTGTGTTATACCTATTATTAGATTACTGATTAAATATGTATTGCTAGATGAATATATTGAAATAATTGGTAACAATCATTATCCCTTATAGAGTCATAATGAACTGAGTAATATTTTTAAGTAGGGGTCCCTAACAAATCTTCTCTCTCAGCTCTTACATGAAACTTCTTTTTTTAAAGTATAGAAAAAATCCAGCATGTTACTTTCAAAACTGTCCTGCTAATCTCTTCTGAACTTCTTTCTGTTCACTGATTTGCATTTAAAAAATGCTTTACTTAGGTAACACAGTGGATAGAACACGGGATCAGACAAAAATTCTATTGTGCTTTAGCAACTTTTTAAATTTGTGACAATGGGCAAGTGACTTAACTTCCCCTTCTGGTTTTTTTTGGGGGGTGATAAAATAATATTGGGCTCAATGTCCTTTAAAGACTCTTTTAGCTCTAAATATGTGACCATATGAACATGTTAACAATAATTATTCTTATTTTTTGCCATTTTGATAGGTATTAGATAATTTCAGAGTTTTAGTTTGTATTTTTCTAATTATTGATTCAGAATATTTAAAAAATATATGGATATTGATCACTTGAATTGTTTCCTTTGAGAGATTCCTGATCAGAACCTTTGACCATTTGTCTTTTGGGGAATGGTTTCTGTTTCTATATACTTGAATCAATTTCCTATTTATTCAGATATCAGACCTTTGCTTGAGAAACTTGCTGCAAACATTTTTTCCATTAATAATGTCTCTTTTAGGGGTGGCCAGGTGGCTCAGTGAGTAAGAGCACTGACCTCAGTGTCGGGATGACCTGGGGGATCAAATCTGGGCTCAGATACTTAGCACCACACCCAGAAATAACTGGCCGTGTAACCTTGATCAAGTTACTTAACCCCAATTGCATAAAAAAAGTGCCCCTTCTAATTTTAATGGCATTAAATTTGCTTCTGCCAAAGCCTTTTAATTTTATGTAACTGGTTCAAAAATTTAAGTTCAATATTTTCCTCTTTATTTTTCCAATAAACTTTAATAGAATCATTTAAGTGGCAAGTGATCAGAACAATAGAAGAACGAGGGGTTGGATTCCAAGTGCTGAAATAAGAATCAATTTGAGTAGTATTTCATATAGCTATATCAATTTTGAGGCATTATTACAATAATGTTTGAATTGAGATAAGGGATACATTTTATTTTTTTTATTTGTACGGAGGGGTGTTTTAAATTCTACGTATTAGTTAATAGCTGATATTCACATTGGAATAAACCCGATACTCCAAGGACTAAAGAAAACAACCCTATGTTACAGTGGAAAAAGTGACATCTTGGGAATCACAGGACTTGAGTTCATATTCCAGGTTTATTTATTTTCTGTATAACCTGCTACTTTAGTCTTTCTAGGCCACTGTTTTCTCATTCGTGAGGATGAAGAACTGGACTTGCTTCAGATGGGACTTCCTATCCTTTCCTCTACTCCCCTTTCCAACTCTAAAGCCATGACTAGCTACCATGTAGAACCCTCACAATGAAATATATTGATACCTGGAGTATCTAATTGAAGTTATAATTTTAGTCACTCCATTCTAGTTAGATTTTTTCAAGCTATTTTTTACAAAGATTTTCTGCACTCCTCTGTTGTATTTGGCCCCAAAATATTTTTTCTCTTTTTTATTTTTTGGTTTATATCATTCATTTCCACAAGATTTTGAGTTACAAATTTTCTCTCCAATTTTCCCTCCTCACAACCCCAAAATAGCATTGCTACTGAATATCCCCTCCCCCAATATGCTCTCTCCCATGTCTTTCCCCATTCCTCCTTTGACTTTCCAGTAGGGCATGGTGGATCTGTATGCCCCAGTGCCTGTATATCTCATTTCTCAGTTACATGTAAAATAATAATAACAATATGTGTATGTATATGTATATATATATATACATACATATATATATATATATATATATATATATTTAGAAATTTGATTTTAAAACTTTGGTTTCTAGAACCTTTCCTTTCCTCCCTCATCACCCACCCTCACTGGGAAGATAAGCAATTCAATATAGGTTGTACATGTGTAGCTATGCAAAACATTTCCATAGTGGATATATTGTGAAGGACTGAATATCTTTCTCTCCATCCTATGCCACCCCTATTTGTTCTATTCTCTACTTTGATCCTGTCCCTCTTCAAAAATGGATGCTTCCAACTTCCCCCCCCCCAGATTGCCATCCCTTCCTTCCATTATCCCCCCTCTCTTCCCCTTCCCCTATACTCTCCTGTAGGGAGAGATAACATATTTAATGTGGATGTCATTCCATCCCTAAGCCAAATTCAATGAGAATAAGGTTGGCTCATTCCCTTTTGCCTTCCTATTCTTCCCCTCCAATGTAACCATTTTCTCTTGGCTCTTCTATATGAGATAATTTACCCCTTTCTGTTTCTCCCCATTTCCTCTTATTATATTCCTCTCTCACTTCTTAATTTTACCTTTTAGGTATCATCCCTTCCTATTCAATTGGTCCTGTGCCCTCTGTCTAGGTATACCTGTAGACATATGTACACACACTCACATATGTATTCATACACCAATATATCCTCCTATATAGACATATATATGTAGGTATTCATACCATATATTCATTTCTATTCCCTTCAACTATTCTCACACTGAAAAAATTTCATAATTTACAATTATCATTTTTCTATGTAGAATATAAGTTGTTCAACTTTGAGAAGTTCTTTATGATTTCTTTTCTCAGTTTATCTTCTCAAGCTTCTCTTACTTCTTGTATTTGAATTTCAAATTTCCTAATCAACTCTGAATTTTTTTCATCAAGAATGCTTGAAAGTCCTCTATTCCACTGAATGACCATATTTTCCCCTGGAATATGATACTCAGTTTTGCTGGTAGGTGATTCTTGGATTTAATCCCAGGTCCTTTGACTTCCGGAATATCATATTCCAAGACCTTCGATCCCTCAATGTAGAAGCTGCCAGGTCCTGAGTCATCCTGATTGTATTTCCACAATATTGAAATTGTTTCTTCCTGGTTGCTTGTAATATTTTCTCCTTGACCTGGGAACTCTGGCACCTGGCTATAATATTCCTAGGAGTTTTCTTTTTGAGATCTTTTTCAAGAGGTGATCAGTGGACTCTTTCAACCTCTTTTTGTCCTCTAAAACATCAGGGAACTTTCCTTGAGAATTTCTTGAAGGATGATTTCCAGATTCTTTTTTTTTGATCATGGCTTTCAGCTAGTCCAATAATTTTTAAAGTATCTTTCCTGGATTCATTTTCCAGGTCAGTGTTTTTTTCCAATGAGAAATTCCCATTGCCTTCTATTTTTTAATTTGTTTGGATCTGTTTAATATTGTCTTGATTTATCATAAAGTCACTAATTTCCATTTGCTCCAATCTAATTCTGAAGGAATAATTCTCTTCAGTGAGCTTTTGAGATTCTTTTTCCATCTGGAAAATTCGGCTTTTTAAGACTTTCTTCTCCTTATTTCCTTTTTGAGCCTCTTTTGCCATTTGAGTTAGTCTATTTTTAAGGTGTTATTTTCTTCAGTCAGGTTGTTGACTCTCTTTTCATAATTTTCTTGCATCATTCTCATTTCTCTTCCCAATTTTCCCCCCACTTCTTTTATTTGATTTTCAAAATCTTTTTTAAGCTCCTCTATGGCCTGTAACCAGCTCATGGTTTCTTGGAAGCTTTTGGTACAGGAGTTCTGACTTCATTGTCTTCCTCCTGTTCCATGCTTTGATCTTTTTTGTCCCCAAAATAGAAGTGTAACATTGGATTTCTCTGTTTGCTTTGCTTCCTTTGCTTGCTCATGTTGCCACTCAATTATTTGACTTTTGAACCTTTTGCCACAGTAGAACTCTGCTACCAGAAATTGGAGCTTTATCCCAAATGCTGGGTTTTTGCAGCTGCTGGAATTATTGATTGAGTGCCCTCTCTGAAGCCTTCACATGCTCTGGCAGAGTGTTCATGCTCCCCAGGACCTCCACCCTAGACCACAATACAGATCCAAGCAGGTTAAAGCAAAAAAGATTACCTCTCACACTGGTTGCTTGGTCTCTCTACAATCTGCAGACCAGGAGCTCTGAAGCAGCCATGTGGAGGTGGTGGCATGGGCAGGGTGCCTCAGCTACTTCTTGCCCCTGGGGCAAAGGCCAGATCACACTCCAAATTCCCAGGTCCCAAAGTCACCACTGCACTGACATCTTACTTTGTTCTTGACATCTATGGGTTGATAATTCTGAAAACTGCCACAGCTGCTGGTGATCTGAAGTCCCTCCAGCCAGCAGCTGGTCAGGCCTCCCTGAGGCTAGAACCTTGGGCTTGCATGGGCCTGAGCTTGGCTCCCAGAGTGCTGTTCTGGCAGCTTCTTTCCAACCTGCCAGGCTGTCCTCAGTGGGAGATTAACTTCTCTTTGTCATTTTGTGGGTTCTGTAGCTCCAAAGTTTGTCTAGATTAATTTTTTTTACATGAATTGGAGGAGGTAGGAGCCAGAACTGCATAGGAGTCCTGTTTCTACTCCTCCATCTTGACTCTTCCCCCCTGCTCCTCTATGTCCCCCCAAAATATTTTTGAAATTGCTTGAAGTCATAGATAACTCTGCTTAGGCATACTCAAGTTAGTCATTAAAAGGTGAGGTGTCTGTTTTGTTCTGGCACACATCACTGGGCTGTTCTTTTAAGAATATCTTGTAACTGAACACCTGGCAAAAAATTTTAAACATCTATTCCACTATAATGATGAAAAACATCAAATTTTTTCTTCAGAATTGAACATTGTTAGATATCAATTGGAGATAAGTATTTGATTTTAAAGAATTGCATTCACGGGGTGGCTAGGTGGCACAGTGAATAGAGCACTGGCCCTGGAGTCAGGGGAACCTGAGTTCAAATCCAGCCTCAGTTTCCTTATCTCAAAATAAGAATAATGACATAGTACTTAATTTCCTAAAATATTGATTTTGTGGTGGGTAAACTCCCTCAAGACAAAGACCACCTCATCCAATCCATACTTAACCAAGAGTCATTTACTTGAGTATGGTGTGGAGAAAAAAGTATAGGCTTAGAACTAAAGGACCTAGATTTAAATTTGAGCCTTATGATTATCCCGTGTAACCTTAGGCATGTAGCTTCTCTGGTATTTAGTTTCCTGGTCTGAAAAATGAAAGAGGTAGACTTCATGTTTATAGTTACTTCTACCTTGAATTATATGATCCCTAGAAAGTAGGCTTCCATTTTCTACTTGAGGACTTCTAGGTATGAAGAATCAACTGTTTCTTAGGGTAGTTCATTTCAATTTTAGATCATTCTAATTGTTGGAAATTTGTTGTTATATGAAGCTTAAATTTGCCTTTTTATACCTCCTACCCACTGCTCTCAGTTCTATACCTCTAGGTTCAGGCAGAACCAGTCACATTCCTCTTCCATGCAACATCCTTTTAAATACTTGAAGACAATAATCATGTTGATCATATGCCTATAAACCACATCTTCTTTTTTCCATACTATGCATCCCTAGTTCTTATAATTCTTGCTCAGATCATATGTTTTCTACTCCCCTTAGAATCTTGATCACACTCTTCCAGGTGGGCTCCATTTTTCTATGTATTTCCTAAAAGATAGCTTTCAGAATTTATTATGGTACTCTAGGTGTGAATTAGAAAGGACAAAGTATTATTTTTCATTTCCAGTCATCAAAAAGAATATATTGTTCCATTAGATCACATTAGTCTCCAAATTTAAATGCTTTTTGTTGTTTATGAATTGTGTGTGTTGTGTGGGTTTGTGTGTGCATGTATGTTTTCATCAATGAGGGTCACACCTCATCTTTCTTATCCATGGAAATGGTCTACCCAGCAGGATTCCAGCATAACTATTCATAAGAAGATTGGTTGGTGCTATATAACAATTTCAACAAACCATCTTCTTCTGAACACATGTAACTCATTAATAATAGATGAATATGTATATGCTAGTTGATGATAGAGCAAAGTGACCAATATCAGAAGCCTGTTAAGTGGCAGATGTAAGTTATAATAGGAAACCATTTGCTGTGGTCAGTCTAATTGTGGTCAGTTTTCCAAGGATCTGAGATTTCACTGGTTTTGGTCCTCCCTCCATTGATACAGGCCATCTTTGAGCACTAATGGGTCCCATCCCCAATTCATTGTCCTATAACCAAAATTGTTATTTGCCTCTCTGAATGTGGCTAGGATTTACCTAGGAACCCATATAGAATATTTTTAAGCTTGGTATAACCTACCCCAACTTATATTTTCTGTCCCTGACCTTCAAGAACTTAGTGCCATATCCAAACCATGATAGAGCATTGTAATGTGGTTTCAGTAAAGGAGTAATCCATTGTTGTAGTTCATTCTCAATATAGAGAATATACAAGCAGAGAACTAAGATTTGACTATTCTTCTCATGACTTTTGGGTCAATGTGGCTTAATGAACAGACAGTCAGCCTCCAAACTAGGAGGTCCTGTGTTCAAGAGCTGCTTCTAACATATACTTCCTTACAGAAGTCAATTAAATCCTCTGTGCTCTAACCAGTGTTAACGAAGTCAAATAAAATGGATCTCTGAGTTTTGGGGGTTAAACCTGTCCAAGGATCTCTGTAGCCAACTCTCTAATACTGTAAGTTACAGAGAAGGTGCCATCTTCCTTTGGTAGAGAGTGTCCTTGCGTTCCATATGCCAATGAAACCAAAGGCCGGGTTGCTAACTCAATGGGTCACAGATAACCAGGAAATTGGGGTTAAGATCAATTTTTAGCAAGAAACACAGCATCCTAGTATAGCAAATAACTGGAATTAGGTTTAATTAAAGGTAGTTGAGCCCACAGAAGGGGTAATGGCACTCATAAAGAATTAGTGTGAACTGTGTTAGGTGAGCACTCCTTGCAGTATGAAAAGCACATTCCAATTTTCTCCTTTCTTTCTAATGTGAAAGAATATCATAAATCCTCCATAATGTCATTTGTTGTAAATATGGGGAAGAGAACTTACAGCAGCTTTCTTCCTCTGCATTTTCAATATATTTTTACCAATGCATTTAGTGAAATAAAATATTAAAAGAAAATCAATCCATTTTTTATTCAGTGACATCAATGGGAAAGGAGACAGATATAATCAACTTCTCTCCTCAAAAAGTGGTAATGCTTTGTAGTCATCTTAAACTGGTATATTGAGCTTTGGTGTCTGACCATTTAAGAGAATGAGAATCTGTCTTGTCAGATGCAATACTTCTCTGGGCATTGAACTGGAACCATACCACCAAAGTACTATTAGTTATTTTGTTCTCCACAAAATGCTCAGTGTTCGAGCTTTTTGCTGTATATTGTTATCTACTGAAGTTTCTATTGAGGAAATTAAATGTATGTAGAGGTTTAATGGGAAACAGGGGTGTTTAAAAATGCTGAAATGAGTCCATTCAAACATGGCTTAGTTTAAAATGAAACCGCAGCAGTTTTCAAAATGGGATTCTCACTCTATTAAAATGCAAATAAACAATACTTCTCCCCATCCCAGACCTCCAGGCATCCCAATTTAGGTATCAAATAACTATGGAAAACTTATATCTTGTCATTCCATAGATATGTATTTTAAGGGTTTAAATTTATGAACAAATTATAAAAATATCACCTTACCTTTGTTATTTGTAGCAAACAGCTGGTCAGAGATGGTTCATGAGGTAATTTCTATGATGGATAAGCCTAGTAAATTCCCAGAGGAACATAAAATATTAGCAGTCAAGCAGAGAAAAGTTGAGAAGCATCTGAAATCTAAAGTCTGATCCTTGCCTGGACCCTTTGATCCACAACCTGTCTGGCTTATGATAGAAGGATATTTAGAGGATTCCTTCTTGGGTCGGTCTGTACCTACCATACCAGGTTGAGATCCTCATAACCCAGATTATGATTGTATTAATGTTGGATGCAGCATGTTATATAATGGCTTTCATTTGCTAAAAATAGCTAGAATTTATATGCTGCTTTCAGGATAGAAAAGTGCTTTATGATCATTATCTCATTTTATGCTGGGATGTAGGTGCTGCTCTTCATTTTTGCATAGGGGGAAAATGAGGCAGACAGAGGTTAAGTATCTTATTTAGGGTCACACAGTAAGTATCTAGGGCTAGATTGAAACTCAGGCCTACTTGTTTCCAGTTCCAACATTTTATCCCTGGCCCCCTAGTACCCTGAGCACTGAGCTTGAAGTAAGGAACATCTCAGCACAAATCTCATCGGCAAAGTCACTTAACCTCTGTGTCCATAGGCCACTCTCTAAGACTTGAGTTACTAAGATACTGGAAAGAGGTATAGAATCGTAGGATATTGGAATAGCAGTGAATCAGAGATCATCTAAAATAACCTGCTCATAGAAACAATAATTGACATGGGACATGTGATGCAAACTCTTTTGTGGACAAGATTATTAGCTATGTGAGGATATCATATGGAACACTCTACAGCTAGGTCTTTTTAGTGTGTATTCTGGACATGGAATAAATAGTGCTGGTTTAATATAATTAATAACATATATTTATAGAACAGCAAGGTGGCATAGTAGATAGCGTGTTTGGCCTGGATTCAGGAAAACTTCTCTGAGTTCATATTTGGTCTCAGATACTAACAATCTGTGTGATTCTGGGTAGGACACTTAAGCCTATTTGCCTCAATTTCCTCATTTGTAAAATGAGCTAGAGAAAGAAATGGTAAACTACTTCAGTATTTTTTTTTTTGCTTTTTTGAGGGCAATTGGGGTTAAGTGACTTGCCCAAGGTCACATGGCTAGTTTTTGTGTTAAGTGTCTGAGGCCTGATTTGGACTCAGGTCCTCCTGACTCCAGGGCTGGTGCTCTATTCACTGTGCCACCTAGCCGCCCCTACTTCAGTATCTTTGCCAAGAAAACCCCAAAGAGGGTTACAAAGAGTGGGGCACAAGTAAAAAATGACTGAACAACAACATACATATGAAGGAAGGATTGAGGAAAATCACGAACAAGATCAAAACACTGACTAACAGTGTAATAAGGTAAAACAAACTTAAAATTTTGTGAATCAGCAAGAGGGTAATTTAATGAAAAAAAATGAATGGTGCACTTGAGGAAACAATGTGGAAGACATTATGGACTAGTATCTTTCTCCTGGTATTTCAAATATATTTTTAGGTATAATTTACCTAGAATTAAGTTCAACATTTAGCTATCTTAATCCTACTATAAAGGTAGTGATTAAAAGAAATACTTTGTATTATAGTCAGTTCTTTCCAGCTGAGGACTACAAAATCCCTCAATATTATTTCCTTAAATCTCTCATTCCCTGGGAAGTAGGTAGGTGGTAAAAATGACTATACTTCCCTATGAAATATAGCCTCATAGAGAGGTTAAATGATTCTTTCTTTGACCATAAAATGAAATATCTAGACCAAAGATCTGCAACAGAATTCAGCCTTCCTGCTTTTCTATTCAAATCCTATATTTCCTCAATTTGCTCTCCCCAGGGAAAAAAATTCCACTCCTCAGATGATTCATCATGGCTTTGGGGTGAATTTCGGTTCAAACAGAGCTGGAGTAATGCTGCCAAGCTGGAAAGGTTTCAAGTACGGGCTCAGTAATGCACTGTTTGTCTTCTGAGGACTAGACTAGCTAAGTTTAGAGACTGATCAACAGGAAATGGGTCATCATCTGTTGCATTTTTTATTTTGACTACAACAATTTATTAAACACTATAGATGAATGAGTGAATAAAGCATTTTTAAAGTACTTATTGTGTGCAAAGCCCTGTGCTAAGCACTAGGGATGCAAGTAGAAAAGTGAGACAGTCCCCATTTTCAAAAAGCTCACACACTAATGGGAAAGGGAAGGCAGTACATGGAAGGTTTCAGCTGTAAATCAAATGGAAATTCTCGTTTTCCTTAGGGTATAGTGGTGAAACAGATATTAATGTCTCTTATTTTTGTCATTTTCACTAATAAAATCACATCAGTTCCTGATACTGAACCATTTGACACTTTCAAAGACTTTGGTGGCAAGAAATATCTTTTCTACATCTTCAAAATATTTGGGGCATGCAGGGCCAGTTGCCAAGGCTTCAAAAGGCTTGATTCGCAGGATTAAGTCTTTGGTCACTGGACTGGAGGCATGGCCAGTCCTAATGCTCTTAGGCAAAGGGTCCTGGGTTATCTTTGTCAGACTTTAAGAGGAAATGGTGGCCGAGGTGATGAGAATGGTTTGACTTACCTGGTGCATTCTGTTTTCTCTTTTACTCTCAGAGTGCCTTGTTACTTCATCTAAGGTAGCGTGCCTGTCCTGTTACTGCTGTTGGCCATTTGTCCTTCATTCTTGAAAGGACCATGACAACTGGGAGGTGATGCCATTGAAGAGATTCATAATAAAATGATGTGGTTTAGGCTAGGGTGCTTGAGACCTCAAAATACCAACCATGCCGGGTCCTGCTGAATGAATTCAACTCAAGTCTCCTCTCAGTCAAAGAAAAGCAAAGTTTATTAAAAGTTAGCCATATTTGGTAGACTCTTAAGGAGACTCAGTCTTGTATTGGAAAATGCTATGGCACTCTCACACACATGGAGGCAAGATGGAGTCTTATATAAGGTTGTTGGAGGAATCTGGGGGTGACCTAGAGGAGGAGTTTGGGGAGGGTCTTCAGGAGGAGTTAATGAGGTAAGACTCCTCTAAATGAGTGACTAAGGGTGGGAAGCTGCTTGAGGCCACCTGGAGATTTGGGTATTGGGAGGATTGAGGGTGGGAAGTTGCTGGACAAAGGAGGGATAGAGATTTGGGCAGAACCATGATGAAAGGCTTATGACCTCCTGCAAATGCCTCATCAAATGGGATGATTTAATCAGAGTTCAAAGGGGTTGCCAGAGCCTGTACCCCATCATTCCCCCTTCAAACAAATGGGACCCAAATTCTTTTGGGATAAAAGATGAAAGTCTCAGCTTCTGAAATAACTCCCTTTCTGGCAAGGGTTGTAGAGCTGTCCCTACCGCTCTGGATCCTGTTCAAGGGGGTCAGGCTTACATTTCAGGGATCAGACTCTGGAATGTGAATGATGCTGGGTCCAGAGGGCTGGAGAACTTGGATTCAGTTGGAGATTTGCATAGCCTGAGTGGTCATCAGGAGGTTGATGGCTTGAACCCTGGGGGAGACAGACCTGGCAAGGAGGTTAAGCAAAGAAAGACCAAAACAGACACAAAAACATATAGAGAAAGGACTATGTCCCTGCTATAAAAGACACTTTTCCTGCTTGGAATTAAAGATGACTGTGGCAAGGCCGAAAGGAAAAGGGCAGGTATAATTTCACCTCGTTTTATCCTTTTGCTGGAGGGCAGTGGGGCCTTTCTAAACTGTAGCTTGAGGTCCTCCAATGTCTCCCAGGCAAATTCTGGAGTCTCAGGTGGGGGGGAGGGGGAAGCAAGAGGTCATAGTGTTTTAATCCTAGAATTATGAGTCCAGCTGCGGAGACCTTCGTGTTTTATTGCTGTTGGAGTGGTGAGTGTGACTCAGTAGGGTCCCTTCCATTTGACATCTAAATGTTTGCCCTTTTGGGTTTTCCATGACTTTAAGTAGACCCAGTCTCCAGGTTGTACTGCAGCAGGACACTCCTTTTCATTGCCAAAAGGTTTTGGGAGATACTTATTGGCATATTCAGTTAGAGCATTCCTTATGGCCCCTAACTGAGATGCAAATTGGGTAATTAAATGCTCTTCTGGGTCCACCAGGATGTCAGAGGTTAGGAAGGACCTCCCATACAGGAGTTCAAAGGGACTAAACTTGATATTTTCCCAAGGTGTGATTTGGACTCAGCATCCCAATGGGGAGATTCTTAACCCAATCTTCTAGGGTTTCTATGCATAGCTTAGTAAGGACCCACTTAAGGGTATGATTTATTTTCTCTATTTTACCAGAGAATTTTGGATTCCAGGCTGAGTAGAGATGGCATAAACACAGTCCAAGTCTCCTCACAATCATGAACCAGGACATCTGAGTGGGCACTGTCCGGAGGGAGGGTTGCTGGGTTAAGTGTGAGATCCACGCAAATGGTCAGGTCAGGGTTATCTAAGAGCAAGACTTGATATTTGGTGAGGCTGCCAATAGCCAGCCACTGGTGGCCCTTTGCTTCCAGGATGCTCTGAACTGGGTGGGGAATTAGAACTTCCAGGGGCTCACTAAGTGTAAGTTTAGAGGCTTCTTCAATTGAAATGGCTGTAGCAGCTACTGCCCAGAGACATGCAGGCCATCCTGCAGCCACAAAGACTAATTGTTTTGAAAAATAGGCAACTGGGTCTGACCCATAGTAAGCATTCAAAAATTCTTTATTTGAATTTTAAAATATTGGATTAAAGTGAACAACATCTAGTCTTACAGTAGCCTTAATCTAGAGAGATAAATTTTTTCATGAATAGTGTCAGTTCAGTGTTTGACCTTAAACTTTCTCAATGAATGGGGGAAATTCCCTAATCAACTATTATTTACCTATTCTAGGTTTTCTTTTAAATTAATATTGGAAATAGATTCTTGGATCATGTCCGAAATTAAATGAGTCAAAGTAGTGGAATAGACCAACTTAATTTTCTTGGCTAATTCAATTCATATACATCCAATAGCTGGATTGTAATCATTATTGTTAAAATGAAGATGGGCCATCAGCTTGGATATAATAACATCTAGCATTTCTATACACTTTAAAATTTGTAAATGCTTCCCCCCCAAAAAATCATCTCATTTTAACCTAACAATTCGAGGAGGTAAATGATATTATTACCCCCATTCTGCAGATGATAAAATGAAGACAGAGTTTAAATGAGTTGCCTAGGGTCAAATGGCTGATAAGTCTCTGAGGTCAGACTTGAAATGAGATCTTCTTTATGCCATGTCCAATACTCTTTCCATTTTGCCACCTAGCTGCTGGCTACCATGTCTTTGGATAGGAAAAGAAAAAGAAATGTTATTTCACTGGTCTAAGGAAATCCTGCATTGTGAGAACACTATCATCTATCTATCTATCTATCTATCTATCTATCTATCTATCTATCTATCTATCTATCTATCTATCTATCTATCCATCCATCCATCCATCCATCCATCCATCCATCCATCCATCCATC
>NW_027185715.1:7310886-7316350 GCF_028583685.1 Petaurus breviceps papuanus | reverse complement strand
ATCCATCCATCCATCCATCCATCCATCCATCCATCCATCCATCCATCTATCTATCTATCTATCTATCTAACTATCTATCTATCTATCTATCTATCTATCTATCTATCTATCTATCTATCTATCTATATCTATCTGTCTATCTATCTATCTACCTATCTATCTCTATTATCTATTTAGTTCTATTCACCATGATGGTGGCTTTCCAGATTAAAACCCACTTCCCTTGCCAATATTCTATTAAGGCGTGTTGTCTTCATTGTTTCCCCTCATTAAAAAAATGTAAGCTCTTTGAGGGCAGGCACTACTTGTTTATTTTTTTACTTGTATTCCCCATGCCTGTGCTTAACACATAGTGAACTCTTAAATGCTTTTTACTCATAAATTACTTCATATTTCTCATTCTTGTAAACTACAGATTTAATTGCCATATTTAGAATAGGGAGAAAGGTTTTTGAATCTTTTTGCAAAAGAGAAAATATCCTAAAGATTTCCATAAAAGTGAAATGGCATTTGTACCCCTGATCTGCTTGGTAAACATATAAATTTAAAAAGGGAATATACATCTCCAGACTTTTCATAAGAAGAGAGTAATGGTCATTAAAGACTAGTCCAGACACTTTTTGTTATTGTTTTTGTACTTCTCTTGGAAGAAAAAATAGTAAACAAACAAAAAAATTACTCCTCTAAATTATTTTTTTCCTTTAAGGCACAAGTGTTCTCTGCTTAATCATTTCATTAAAAAATATTTGAACAGAGAAGAAAATGAGTGAAAATTGCTTTGCTCTCATCCTCAGTTTGACAGCAAGTCCTTGAACTAGAGAAGTTGAATGAAACTCTATGAATGGGGTAGTGCACACAAGCTATCAAAGGGGATATGTGGGCGATAATTTTGGATGAAAGTACCTTGTACATAATAGGTTAGAAATAAATAATTGTTGACATAAGATGTTTGGTGATAGAGGAATTCTATTCATGGGATTATAGAATTTAGAGCTATAAGGCACCCTAGAGGCCATCAGATCTCTTGTAGAAATGAATAACATGAAGCATTGAGAGATTGAGTGAGTTGTCTGGGATTACTGAGCTATTGAGTGTCCAAGGAAGGATTTAAAATCAATTTTTCTTGACTCAAATATCAGTGCCTTTTGTCCATTATATCACATTGTCTCTAAGGTTCCTAAAGTTTAACATGATTTTTTAATATATAAATCTATGTAGCTAATGACTACTTTTACATTTCATGTTTTGTGAAAGGTGAGGCTTGGGTGTAGTTATCATTAAATATATTACCAAGAGAAATGCACCTACCATTCCTATTCTTATTTACTTAACTTAATACTATTGAAAATCTTATTTAATTCAATTTAAGCCAAGCTATTAAATCATGATTGATTGAGCATCAAAACCACTGCATATATAGGTGGTATCTCAGAGGTTTAAGGTAGTTAAGATGTTTAAAGACCCTTGTTATTTTACCAGAAAATTTGAAATGTTAAACAGACAAATAACAAATTAATTTTTCCAGGTTTCTAAAATCCCTTGCAAGATATCACATTGTAAGTATATGAAAAAATTCTTTGGTTAATTGTAGAATATTCCCCCAGTAGCCCTCCTGGGATTGGAGTCCACCATGATCATGCCCCGAGGAAAACACCTGTGAAATAGCACTACTTTTGGTTCTCATACTTCATTGGTACCCTTAGTGCCCTCTGCCCCTCTGACTGGAGAGGTGATCAAAGGACTCCCAAAGCGTGTATTTAATGTGCCCTACCAAAGCAGTCAACTCTTTATTTCCCATCAGTAGCATTTTTTATTTCTTTGGACTGGACTCCACCATGCTCCCTTGCCAGGTACATTCTTCCAGTAGTACCCACTTTTTTTTTCAGCTTCCTTTGTGTGTCTTCTTCCATTCGATCATAAACTTTTTAGGAGAGGGACTATCTTTCTATTTCTCATGTATATCACCAGCATTTAGCATGGTGCCTGCCACATAGAAGCTCCTTAATAGCTGTTTTTTTGACTGATTGGAATTTATATAGACATAACACACCTAGTTACCCATGCAGATGTTATGTAACCATGATAACATTATATAACCAACATAATAAATGTAATCATCAGGTGATATAGATATGGTATTTAAGGCTCAGTCACTCCTTCCAAACCACATCTTTTTTCATTTACTAGGTGACCCAGGGGCATCCATGCCTTGGTTCATACTTTTATTCCACTCTTCACTCAGCCAGAAGCTTCCCTGAGAAGCCTACCATTCCATGCAAATTGAAATTTGCTTATTCACTACTCAGTAGCCCATGGGTAGATGGTTCCAAGTCATGTGGATCATGTGTCTCTGTTATTTAGCAGGTTATAAGAATTATTAAAAAGATAAATAAAGGTTAAAATTAACTTTTAGGTATGAGTTAATAAAAAAATGTGAAAATAAAAACCAACACTCATATATATCTCAGAACTCCCAAAACCTGAATTAAATTCTACCTATGTTAAGACCTTTGTTTTTCCTGTATTCCCACCTTCCTCCATATCAGTCCCTCTGTACATGGTTAACAGACATGAGACAGAGAATTTATAACTGATCGTAGTTTTTATGTAAGACAAAATCAAGATATAGAAACCGCTTAAATAAATAAATCCTGCCAGTCCATCAACTGTCTTATATTAAGCACCTACTACGTGTTGTGTACTGTGTCTAATGCTGGAAAATGTTAGAAATGTCTTCTGTGGACTGAAGATGAAACATACTACCCATCCCCACATATACATGGTAGACTCAGAGTGAAACTTTTTTTTTGGACATCATCAGTATGGGACATTTTCTTGCTTGGTTATAGATATTCGTTACAATTGTTTTGCTTTTGTTTCTCAAGAGGGCGATGAGAAGGTGAAAAATATATTTTTTAATTGAAATAAATTAAAAGTAAAATTAAATAAAGAAACACATGCTAACTGAAAACACAAAAGAAGAAGGAAGAGAGATGTTAGACCTCCATTACTATCTTTTTGCTGATCTCAAGGAGCAATGACAGCCAGCAGCTTCAGTCCATTTCAGCCTCTTAGGCATTCTCTGGATTTTGAGGAGGTGGAGTGGCAAACAGGGCTTTATCAATATCTCTACCCTTCCCCTCTTCCCAGTGTTAGTTTTCATTCAAGGGGAGCCGTTTACTCCTCTTTCAATGTAAAATGAACTCAGTGTTTTCCTTCCTGAGGCTTTTAATTTTTTACTTCCAAGTCATAGCATTAGAATTCCCACAAGTCCATGAAAACATAATCTGGAGGGCAGCTAGGTGGTACAGTGAATAGAGCACCTGCCCTGGAGTCAGGAGAATTTGAGTTCAAATCTGGCCTCAGACACTTAATATTTACTAGCTGTGTGACCTTGTGCAAGTCATTTAACCCCAATTGCCTTTCTTTCTCCCCTCCAAAAAACACCCCCAAAACCAAAAACAAACAAAACATAATCTGGAACCTGGTTACATACATACACACAAAATATCTTAACTATACCCAATTAAATTGCCTGATGGATTGGTGCTCCATAGTCCAATAAACAAAGTACTACAGATTTTTCCTTTCCTTTTCTTCATTGCAATTATTTGGATTTCGATTAACTTGATACTTGTGGCTTATTGAACTCTGTTAATGAGTTATATCATTATCCCTTCATACATTAGGTAATAGCCTTTACTCTGAAGTTCTCATCTGCCATGAAAAGAGAAGGTAACCAGTTAATAAAAAATAATACTGTTTTTTATTTGTTTCTGTTACATTGATAGTAAAGAGGAACAGGTATGGGAATATGAATACAAAACAGTAAATCAGGTTTAAGAAAAGTTGTTTAATAAACATGCCACCCTGAGAACCTCAAACAGAATATTTGATAAATTGTCACCATTTCACTTTATAACTTTAATCAATACTCTATTAACTAGCATTACCTTTTATTTATTAAATTTAAGTCAGTCAACTTTATTTTTCATTTTATTTTCACCTTTACCATATAGTTAAAATGCCGTCTACATAGTTTTAAAATCATATGTTAAAAAGTCTATATAAAACTTTCATTAATCACAAGTTTAATTTTGCATTAAAAATACTCATCAAGGTAAAAGATGACCTAATTTGCTTTTTTCAATTCCCCTTCTCAGTTCAGCAAATGGGCAAAAGAGCCTAGAGCACTGAGCTGGACATTCTTATTTGCTCAAAGTAATAGCCTTTACTGGAGACCTTTAGACTATGTCTTGCTGTTAATATTCTCAGCCATTTTGATTTCTATTAGTGAATCAGAGAGGGCTATCTTTTTTCCCCCAGTTGAATCACAAAATTGAGACAGTGTGACACATGCTTTCATCATTCAACTATGCAGCATGGTGATGTTACTGCTCCCCTTACCTCACCTTCCTTTTCTATAATTTTTTTAATTTGGAAAAGAAAAGGTTGAGAAATTAGTGTTGCAATTTGACGGTGCTCTATTAAGACCTATATCATTAGTATGTGACCATTTTGAGTCCCAGTTTTATATGACCAGTTTTAGTCCTCTGCCACGTTCAATCTAAAGTTACTAAAACATGAATGAGATGTCTCTGGTTTGGGCTAACTGGGTCTGTATGTAGAAAATGTCCATAAAGATCTATTGAAACAAATGTTTTACTTAAATACATATATACAAACATGTATGCAGTTACTAAATATATATTACATATTTATAAAATCAATTAAAAATCTGGTACAGGCATGTACCATGCATACTAACTAACACATTCTCTGTAACTTATAGACTTTGAGCCTTGCCTGAAGCACTAAGAAGTTGTGAAGCATTATGCCACCAGTATATGCCAAAGGTGGGACTGAATTCAGGTCTTTCTAACATGGAAGTCAACTCTTAGCCAGTTAGTCAGTCAACATTTATTAAGATTTACTATGTGTGAGGCATTGTGCTAAATGCAGGAATACAAGGAAAGGTAAAAGACAAGTACCCACCCTTAAAGAGCTTGCAATCTAATTAGGGAGCAAACATGCAAAAAAAACGGTACAGATGAGCCACATGTGTGATAAATTGAAAATAATCATTAGAGGAAAGGCTACATCAGAATTTGGAAGAATTGGGAAAGGTTTGCTGTAGAAGTCCAGATTTTAGTTGCATCTTAAGATGTGGAGATGAGTCCAGAGAATATTTTGGTCATGAATATTAGATAAGGAGAATATTTTGGGGCCAGTGAAATGCCTCGAGTGAGATGAAGGGTCTTCTTTGAGAGATAGAAAGCATGCCTGTGTCACTGAATTGAAGAATACCTCGTGGAGAAGAGGTGTGTATGAGGTCATAAGAAGACCAGAAGGGTGAAAGGAGAGGGTATGAAGGGTTGTAGATGGTTTTATATTTTACTGGAAGGTGGTGATCCATAGTGTGTGTGTGTGTGTGTGTGTGTGTGTGTGTGTGTGTGTGTGTGTG
>NW_027185715.1:7295273-7310486 GCF_028583685.1 Petaurus breviceps papuanus | reverse complement strand
CCCCCTCCCCCATCCCCTCCTCACCCCCCCCCCCTCCTCCCTCCCCCTCCCCCCCCCTCCCCCTCCCCCTCCTCCCCCCCCTCCTCCTCAGCCTCCGCCTCCTCCTCCTCTCTCTCTCCACACACACACACACACACACACACACAATATTAACTCTGAAATACTTTACCTACTACTAGATGGGCAATGATTCTTAGGACATGGATTAAGGCTGGACTTCAGGCATTAGCACAGTTAACTAGAGGAGAGATTGGCATGTTTTTTCCTTCAATTATCTCTCTTCCTTTTCTTAACTTATACTGTAAAATTGTTATGCTTAGTTACTTTAACAAAACTGATCAAATATCTTTAAAGCTGAAATATCCAGAGAGAAAAACTTAAAGTCATATTTATCTAGACACTATTTCTCACCTTTCTCCCTAATCTTTAATATTTAGGGTTCTTAGTCTTGTCCTTGTCACTACTTTATGACTTCAAGGAGAACCTTGACTGACTTTTATCACTACTTGAAATCTGAAATTTCAGGAAATATCTATGGCATAATGGCTTTGTCCTTTCTCATAGAGTTTAACTGCCCATTCTTCTTACTTTAGGGTAAAAATTCTTCCCCACAACATATAGATGGCTCCTATGCATCTCTTTTTGATAACTAAATTTATAGAAAATGTTATCTACCCTTGTTTCCACTTACTTATCTTGTCTCACTCACTTAGGCTCTTGCAATCTGGCTTCTTACATCACTCAGATGAAACTAAATTTTTCTAATTACCAATTATCTGTTAATCATCATATCCAGTGACATTTTCTCAGGCTTCAACCTTCTTTTTCCTCTTTGTGCATTTGATCCAGGTACACTCATGTGTAAAGATTTTTTGTGACACTGCTCTATCTTGTTTCTTGTTTCTAATGTGAGGGCTTGCTTAGTCCTTTTAAGGGCTGATCATTTCATCCAACTCTCACCTGTGGCTCCAAGCAGCTGCAGCATGTGCAGCAGCCATACCCTGGTAAATCATCTCAGCACATGGGCTAAACCAGGTTGAGGGTAAATGACAGGGCTCAAACCTGTTGATCAACTAGTGGATGTCTACCCCAAGCATGTGAAGACTTCCTCCTGTGGAATGGGCAAATGAGAACAATTGGTTCCAAGGGTGTAATGGGAATGTAAATTTTTAAGATCTTTCCTGCCCCTAGGCTAAAGTGCACCTGGAGCCTGGGGTGGGAGGCTTGCTTTTCAGTAGATACTTTTTGATTGGCCAGTGAGTCCAGAAAGTTGTTACATTCTCTGAGCCAGGAGAAGGCTATATAAACCCTGATTTGAGGCTTTGTTTTAGGGCTCACTTTGAGAAGTGTTCTGTGATTTGATCAGATGAGACTCTGGGAAGCCATTGTTGAGAGCCCCCTGGCTTTGAAAAACCCAGATGTTGATTTGGTATGGATGTAATGGTTGGGCAGTTTGGAAATCTGTCTACTTGATCTGTTTTTGTCTTTATAATTATGTCGGTATACTTTGAAGTTCGGGGTGCTGACCTTTTTCCCCTGAACTAGGTAAACGAAACATATTTGACTGATTAAAGTAAGCTTGTTAACCAATTTTGAGTTGCTTTTCTTTAACAAAGCAGATCTAAGAACCTGTGTTGGCAGCCACCCTGGGGACGCTTGGGGTGCTTGCTGCTACAAAGGGCCATGAAAGCAGCTGAAGCAGTCTCTGTTGAGCGCTTAGAGTTTGGTCAGACATTGAAAGTGCCAAGATCATCTACCATATCCTGGACCATCACCTTTCATTTTGACTTTTTTCCTGCCCCTAGACTTTGATGACTCTGGAAGAGAGAATGAGGCTAATGACTTTGTGCAACTCTGTCTCACTCGAATCCAATTCACACACCAGTGAAGATAACACCTTGTGATGTAATCTTTTCAGAAACAAAGGACAAACAACACTTTCTCTGACCTCTCTTTCACATTCTCTTTATCATTAACCATATCATGACCCTCAAACCTCTGTTCTTGGCCTTCTCTTCTATTTATACTTGTTCTCTTAGTATTTTAGCAGGTCCCATGTGCTAAACTTAAATCTTTATGCATAAAACACACACACATATCTTGACGAATTTGATAGATGTCTTTAGGACACAAAGTTGGAAATGTATAATGTAATATGTGATTGAAGTTCAGAGACCAAGACTGGAGCAACCCATAAGAATAGTATTCTCATCACCTGTGGGGTTCACAGTTAGCTATCATCCATCCATCCATCTATCCATCCATTGCCTATCTATCTATCTATCTATCTATCTATCTATCTATCTATCTATCTATCTATCTATCTATCTATCTATCTATCTATCTATCTATCTTTTTGTCTACCTGTCTATCTGATCAGGGAGAGAAAATACTGGGGTAGAAACATATCTATCTGCTCCCTTAAAGATGATGAGTTTAGGGAATTTCATGATTAGGTTCCACATAAGCTCTGAGTGCTTTGTCATTTTGGGGGGAAGGGGTGCCCAAGCTGTATATCAAAGGCTAAGCCTCTCTCTACCTAATGCTGGTTTCACAATGAAAAGAACATAGCAAATAGTAAGGAAATCCTTTTATCCAAATTATAGCAAAACAGAAATCATAGAAGATAAACATATGAAAAATATATTAATATATACATATGCATGTATATACATATATACATATACACACATACAAATAATACAGAGTGAAGGAGCTCTCCCATTAAGAGTAAGGTAGCTCAGTTCAACCAAAAGGAAGGGTCCTGGATCTCACCCAAGGGGAAAATCCAAAAGCAAGCTGGAAACAGGGACATGATAGAAACTGCCAGCTTCTCTCATGTCTTCCTTGAGTCTTTTCTTCCAGCAACCTCAAGTATGGTCAGCCTTTTCATCTTCTCTCTTGAAACTGAAAGTCAAGTTCAAAGAAGACTTAAAGTTAGATTAATCTCCAATAGGGGTAGGTAAGAACTGAAGCCCTCTCTCTGTCTCTGGTCAGCATCTCTACCAGTAAGGTGAAAGTCCTATTCCAGTGAGCTTTCCACTGGGATTCCAATTAAGGTACTCTGACACCAGGTTTTGATACCTTTCTACTATGCATTCTGCCTCCTCAGTTGCCTTTTCTACATTTTGGCAGGTTATATTTTTGTTAAAAAAATCAACCTATGGAGGCGGCTAAGTGGCAGAGTGAGTAAAGCACCGTCCCAGAGTCAGGAAGACCTGAGTTTGGTTCGAGCCTCAGACATTTAACACCCACAAAAACAAAAAACAAACAAACAAAAAACCTAGCCGTGTAATCTTGGGCAAGTTACTTAACCCCAATTGCCCTCCAAAAGGCAAAAAAAAAAAATCAACTTTAGAAGCACAGGATGGGGAAAGTATGGGTAGATAACTTTTTTTTTCCAGAAAAATTCAGGAATTATAATAGATCACTAACTTGATATGAATCAACTGTATTAACAGCCAAATAAAGCTAATATGATCTTGTGTGATATTAAGGGAAGCATAACTTCTTGGGATAAGGAGATGATTTTCTCTCTTTATTCTGCTCGATAATATCCAGAGCAATATCTATCTCTCTTCTGAACACCACAGTTTAAGAAGAACATTGATAAACTGGAGAATGTCCAGAAAAAGGTAAATGGGTTGGTGAAGGCCTTATATCTGTCATATAAGGACTGGTTGAAGGAACTTTGGATGTTTAGCCTAAAGAAAAGGAGACTCAGGCTGGGTTCATGTATTTGAAGTTCTGTCATGTGAAAGAAAACTAGATTTATTCAATTTGTTGCTATAAAGAAAAACAAAGAAAAAATATATATGGGAGTTGCAAAGAGGCAAGTTGAGCTTCATCCCAGAAACAACTTCCAAAGAAAATAAATGAAATGGAATGGCTGGAGAGGTGTTGAGTTCCCCTTGTTTTTGTTGTTGTTATGTGTCTGACTCTTTATCACCCCCATTTGTTAGTTTGTTTGGCAGAGATGCTACAGTAATTTGCCATTCCTTCTCTAGGTCATTTTATAGATGAGGAAACTGAGACAAATAGGTTTAAGTGACTTGCCCAGGGTCACCCAGCTAGCAAGTGTCTGAGGCCAGATTTGAACTCAGGGAGAAGAATCTTCTTGATTGCAGACTTGGTGCTAAATGTACTATGGAGACAGCTAACTGCCCTTCACCTCCTTAGAGGTTTTCATATAGAGTCTGGATAACCACTCCTGCTGTATGCTGTAGTGTGGCTACCTGTCATGTGTGGGTTGGATTAGATAGCAGCTGAGTTACCCACAATCTCTAAAAATTCTATCAGATGATTCTGTGAATGAATTAACTTCATCAAATAGAAATTCACCTGACAACTCTTTTCCATTTTTGGATGTAGCATTGATAATTTGAAATGACTCATTGTCTATATAGTCACTAGGTTACCATTCTAATTCTTCCTAGTGGATAGAATTCTGGGCCTAGAGCCATGAAAACCTGAATTCAAATTCCATACAGATTAACTGTATGACCCTGGGCAAGTCACTTAATGTGTGCCTCAGTTTAAAATTAAATCTTGATTTTTAAACTGTAAAATAAGGATAATATTAGCACCTACTTCCATATTTGCTCGGAGGATTAAGCAAAATAATATCTATGAAGCACATAACACAGCATGTGACACATAGTAGGCACTTTTTAAATGATTCTACCACCTTCTGATTAGGTGTTCCCTCTATTTTCCCTTTTGAAATTAATTTACATTTATCTGTAAGTACTCTATTATTTATTATTCCCCAGTAGAATGTAAGCTCCTTGAGGGAAGGGAATATTTGCTTTTTTATTTTCTTTTTTACCTTTTCCTTGGACATACTACAATGCATATTTGTTGCATTGAATTGAATTCCTTTAAATACATAAAAAAATTACTGGCAGCAATTCATGTTTTGATGTATTGAAAAATTGGGGCAGTTTCATTTTTTGTCTCTCTTTTCCCCTATGTAACTGGCCTGCCTCCTTTTCTGGTCTTACATGTCTCTCTTCATGTACAAGCCATTATTGTTAATATAATGCAGCCTGCTCCCACCCACCCTGCATCTTCTCAGTGTTTCCTGGGGGCTCATCTCTGTAGTTAAAGTAACTTCTTTCCATCTGCTTCTTTGTCTTCAATTACTTTTTCCATGAAATGTATGACATGCTTAAGTGTCACTGGGTTATTGTTTCAGGAAGAGCTTGAAAGTATAGTGATTAAAGGGAATAATGTCATTTCCACTAAAGCATCCTAGGCACATTTGATCTCTATTACACTAAATTCACAAGACACTGTTCTCTTTCTTGGTGAAGTACGTTTTCCAATTTTTTAAGCAGAACAATGATGAGATTTGTGAACAGAGAGGAGGATATAGCTAATAATTCACTGGAAAAGCCCATGGAGATTTATTCAACTTTTCTCTTTGGCTAAATCTAGCTAAAACATCAAGAAAAAGGAAGTTGGAAGGGGAATGGGCACATTTTTCTTGTTTTTTGAAAATTAATTGGATTATTCAGGAGAAAAAAGTCATTTTGGATAAGGGATTATCAAATTTGGCTTTATATGCTGGTGAAATGACTAAGACCACCATCCCTTTGCTGAGGGTTGTAGAGATAGAAGAGAATTTTAGAGGCTCTCGATGTTCAGAATTGTCACTTCAATTTTTTTTGTCCCTATAGCTATTGTCACTGCCTCCAGAAATACTAATTCAGCACACCAATAGAAAATAACAGGCAAGCAAAGAAACTTTAATATTGTGTGATTTCAAGCTTGTCTCTCACTGCTTTTCTCACTTCTCTCTTTTCTTTGTGAAGTTTTTATTTTCTAATGTCATTCTTTAACGGGTAGATTGTGACCCATATTCACTTATGGGATTGTGAACTTACTTATAATAAAAAAGTATTGTACATTACATCTACCACAAGCCAGTCGTGTTCCACCATTCAAATTAATTGGCTCTTTTGTTGTTTGGTTGAGTTTCAAAGGGAAATTCAACAGGCTAAATATTCCCCCCCTAGGTTTGGCTCTAGCTACACATACTGTGTAAGAAACACTTTTGGAAGGTTTTGATCTTGCCTTGCAGTTGAAGCAACCATCTGTAGTCCCTCAGCATGGTGGCACAATTGTTAGAGTCTTTTTCATTGGGCCATGACGGATTGGTTTGAATAAATGCCAAGGCATCTTCATTTTATCCCTTTTAGTGTATTCTTTTCCATTCCTCCACTCCTCTGATTTTACAATATTCCCTACTCATGCACTCATTTCTCTCATCTTATCCACTCTCTATTCCTTTAGACTTTTCTTATATATGAACTTACATCATTTCAGGGTCATGTCTTCACTATTTGATTATAAATTTAAACAAATCTTTCTGTGAAACATGGGGCAAAGAAAAAAAAATCTTGACAGATTTATCCAAGTTGAGATTGGTCACAATACAATATTTCAATATCAGACCCTTTTAAACTAAAACAATCAATGTCTCCTGATTTTGATTTGGTGGACTAAGGGGTTATTATGAGAATTCTAATTTCAATTAATTCTATTAGTTTCCTCTCACTTTAGATTGTAGACATTTTCTGGTTAGAGTAAAGGTTGTTTTCTCTTCTGCAGAGGGAAATGAAACGACTTTTCTTTAAAAAACATTTTAGTAACGTATTCTTTCTTCACATCACAGTCATTTCCACTCTTGAGCTGAATCTTCCTCTGTGAAAAGTAGGAATTGAGCAAAAAATCCAACATATTAGAATATGTATAGTGATAATTGCAATATATTTCTCTAATAGTCCCTCACCTCTCATTAATGAGAGAGGTGATATATTTCATTATCTTTTCTCTAAGACTTGTACTGTTTTTTTAAGTGCTCAGAGTTAGATTCCTTTTGCTGGACTTCTTCATTTATATTGTTGCAATCATGGTATATATCATTCTCTTATGCCTCTTCATTTTCTTTGCCTGACTTTATACAAATCTTCCCACATTTCTTTGAAATGTTTATATTCTTAATGTCTTATTGCAGAATAATATTCCATTACATTCATATGCTAGAATGGCATGGTAGGTAGTCTTTGAGCCATGGAGACTCAGACTCAAATCTTGGGTCTTGACTATTTGACTTGGGTGACCTTGGGCAAATTACATAAGCTCTCACTGTTCTAGGTCATTTCCTCAAATTTTATTTTGTAGAGAACTGTCAGAGGGAGTTTCTTCACATTGGAGTTCTCTATACAAATGATATCATAGATCCATTGTTTATTCATGGAGTACATATTTTATTTTACCCATTCCTTGGTTAATAAGTAATCATTTAGTTGCCTATACTTTGCTACTGAAAAGAGTACTGCAATATTTTTATAGATATTGGATCTTTGTTTCTGTCTTTGACTTCCTTAGTTTGTGTGTATACATACATGACAGCTTTTGGTGCACTGAATTGAGTATTAGGCCTGGATTCAGTAAAACATGGGTTCAAATCCAACTTCAGACACATGTTAACTAGTGTGATGCTGGATAAATCATTTAAACTCTATTTATCTCAGTTTCCTCAACTACAAAAAAATGGCAATAGCTTCCTAGCAGGGTTGTTGCAAAGATTAAATGATATAATACTTGAAAAAATGTTTAGTACAGTGCCTGGCAAATAGTAGGTACTAGAAATTCTAATTCAGTTCCCCAGCATAAATGTATATACACACATAAATAGACATATGAATTTACTTATGTATATAAATATATGTGCAAATTCATGCTACACACATAAATATATATGTATATATAATATATACACATACATGTACACATGTAAGTGTCCCAAATATTTTAGTGTGATTTTAAGCTTTGATACATTAAGCTATTACATACATGGGTCTCATTATGTATAATATCTAGATAACATTTATGAAATAGTTCATGTTATATATGTTTATACATGTTTAACATACATATATTTTATGATGAGTGAGGGTTAGTTCCTTTTCTTGCATCAATTGAAATGGAAATTTGGAAATGGAAAATTGGACCACTTTAGATAATCCACTGACATTATTATAATGTCCCAACTTTTCCATAAGCTTTCCAACACTAACTAGTGCCATCTTTTGTCATCTTTACAAATTTACAAGGTTCGAGATGAAACCACAGAGTTCTTTTAATTTGAATTTCTCTTACAGTTAGAATATGTTTTCATGTGGTCATTTATAATTTACAGTTCTTCCTTTTTGAACTGTAAGTCTTCTTTGATCACTTATTTACTGTGTCAATTTCCTATATATTTAGGATATCAGATTTTAATGGTGATATTTGATGCAACTGTGTTTCCCATTCTGCTGTTATTCTTCAAAAGGTACCTCATTAATTTTATTCAAAATATTTTTAATTTTATGTAGTCAAAATTATCTACTTTAACATTTGCGAGGTCTTATATGGATTCAGCTTTAGTTCCTTTGTATTTGGTGCATTTTTAAAGCACTTTGGGTTGTTGAATTTTTTGGCAACAGCTCATCTACCATTCTACCAATCATATGATACTGAGAAAACAATTTTGCAAAGCATAAAGGATTATATAAATGTCAGCTGTTATTTCAGTCCAAGTAATGATTTGACTAAAAGCATAGAAAATGGAATGAACAAGACCTGCAAAAAATCAATCCAAGAAGTTGGGTTGACTAGACTACACCATTCATATGAATTGAATAGATAGGGCTCAAGTGTACCTAAAATATATCTGATATTATTTGAGTTCATGAGCTTTGGGGGTAGAATAAGGCCTATTCTGACTAACCTCTCCCTCATTCTTTTGAAGTTTCACATTTAACTTTTTTGCAAGTTCACATGCTAAATATTTTAGGATATGACCATATAGTTCATGTATTCATTTTTTTCTCCTAGTTAGTTCATGTAAAATGTTCCCTTTTGAAACCTAATCCACTCAATTATTTAATTAAGCCACTTCCATGTAGCTGTTATATAGAGACATTTTCAGAAATGTGTATATGAGATTATATTGCTTCCAAAGCCTCAGAAAAAATAAGGAAATTAATTATCAAAAGACAGTAACAAAGAACAGAGAAACAAAAATGGTTAGATTTCTAGGTCCTGTGAGAATAGCAGCAACATTTAGGGATTTTGGATGTCGTATAGTATACATGTACGCTAAAGAGTTTTCTTACGGAATACAGACTGGTTCTTGATGTTGGCAACTTTGCTACCATCTCCAGGACCTCAGATAGCTAGAGTCCCATGACCCTGTGTCATAGGCACATCTTCAGAAGTTTTAGGGAGTGTGATCTCAAAGGCACAACATCAAGAAACTTTGTGCGCATCTTTTCATTACCACCACTCCCTCTAACTCCTTAGGCATTCCCAAAAAGGTGGGAAAAGTGGAAAGCATATAAGCAGAAACACTAAAGAAATGCCCAGGGCCCACAATGCTGGATGGGCCCATGCTTCTCCGACTTGTCCACAATGCTTAGCTGGCTTCAGCATTTTTCTTTCTTTTCCAACTTTCTACAAAATGCAGAATACAAGCGCTGGTCTCTAGAAAATAAATTGAGCAGTATTTATTGCTGTCAGCTTCCTTTAAATATACTGGCTAGAAGCAGCCTGAAACAACTCATCCCTTCCAGCTGAATTTGGCTCTATGGCAAAGATTGGTCTGATCACCAAAGAATACACTCTCCATTCTGGATGACACATAACTCTAACCATATAGTATGTGGTCACATTAATTTTTTTACCCAGTATTGTTTCCCCTCTGCACTCCATTTCTCTCCTCTCCCACTGCCCCTGTAGCCCCTTGCCAAGCTGCTGTATACAATTAAAATTGGTTTTGTTACTTTGCACTCACACCTTAAGAGACTAAATTGGTAGAGTTCCCTCTGGGAAAATGATCTACATAAACACAATCTATGTTTATGTGATTTTAGAATATTTACTCGTTTTGGCAAAATCTAAAAGAAAAAATAATCTTTAAATTTATTTTTAATGAACTTTATTTTGTTTTTATAAAAAATGCATCCTTTTTTAAACTTTGTAATTATTATTGTTTTGTATAGACAGTCCTCGCTTATTAATACTAATATTATAAGATACTAATTGTGTCTTATAAATATGCTTAAAAGTATTGGTTCTAAAAGAGTAGAATCCCTGTTAGCATACTCTTTCAACAATTCAGTATTCACAATGCCTACAGTAAAAATAAATATGCGGATATGGTTATTAATCACAAAATGTAACAGGCTCTCTACATGGGGGAATAGCTAGAGCACTTATTCAACTACCAGAAAACTTGAGTCCCCAAACCAGAAAATCAAAGCCATCACAGTAGCTATGCAGTTGGCACATATAGTTAATGTAGTAAACACCCACATTCTCAAGCCTTCAAAACAGAACAGGTTATCTCAGACAAAGATCTGCCTCTCCTCATTCATGGCAACTACTCAGCATCCATGCAGCTTGCTCCCAGCAGCTCCGGCCACCTACCCCTCATACACAGTTCCTTTCCCTGAAAGTCCTCAGCAGGAGTTCTTTGCAGAAATTCTGGCTGGTTCAGAAAAAGAAGGAGTTCGTGACACCACCACCACTGCCGCCGCTGCTTCCAGTCACCGCACTGGCTCCAACTCGGCTCTGGCTTCCTCTTGCCCCACTCCTTCCTGCTGTGTCAGAAAGTTCAAGGGGCATGGAAGATCTTCAAATCCCATAACCATTACATTTGGCCCCAAGACCTTTCATGTCCATTACTCAGCAAAAATGCATTAACAATACATTTTATTACATAGCTTAATAAGGAATTGTAGGAGTAACTGGTGTCAACAGAATTTTACAACACTATGTAAAGCATAGCTTACAATAAACACAAAAAATATTTTAGGGTGGGGCTTGAGCACAAGTTCGCCATCATTCCCCCCCCTGAACAAATGGGGTCCCAAAATCTTTGGGTAAGGGGTGAAGGTCTCTTCTTCCTTAGCTACTTGCTGCTGAAATCAGACATAGAGTTGTCCCTGTCCCAAGGGGACCCATTTGAGAGGTCAACTCTTTAGCCAGCATTTGAAATGTGCTTGATGCCAGGTCCAGGGGTAACATGTCACAGTTGTAGACAGGGGGTGACATCCAGTTTAAGATATCAGGCATCTACAGGTGGAGGGTACCAAGCCTGCAGAAACAAATCTAGCAAACAAGGTGAACAGACAAAAAGCCAAGAAGAAGCAAGGAGACAATAACCAGAAACAAGGTATATATAGAATCAGCCATACTATTGGAGTCCATGAGCCCACTATTGTAGCCTCATTGAAAGTAGAATATATGAGTTAAGAGTACAATTTCATAATCATTTTCTCCTCAATCAACAATATTTAGTGTTATCCTTCCCATGTGCTATCATCTCCATAGCTTTTGGAATATCAGCTGGCTTCTGTTTTACCCATATTTTAGCTCCCAATTTTATTCTATCAGTAGAACCAAATCCTTTAGTTCCTCTAATATTTATTTTGGAAGGAAGGTCAGTTTTTACAGTGGTATTGTTTTACAAGGAACTATAATCACTTGAACTATCATTTTTATGAATCTGTATGGGCCCTTCACCTAAATTATGGAATGTCACAACAATTTCTCCTTGATAATTAGAATCTATTACTCCAGCCAATACATGTATTCCTTGAACTGCTAATACTGATTTAGGTGAAATCTGTCCAAAGTGATTTTGGGGGGATTCTTAGACATATTTCAGTGGAGATTTTTCTTGTTGTTTTTTTTTCTATCCAAACAAAAGTCCTCTAAACAATGTAAATCATACCCCACTGAACCAGGTGTTCCTGGGTACGGTGCTGGGACATCTGGCCTCAAAGTCCAATACTCAATATTTGGGATCTTATGTGTTTGTTTTCTAATTTGCAGATTTGGGGTCACCATTCTGGCTAGAGGTGTACTTCCTTCCACTGGTCTATTATTCAAATTACATAAAGCTTTGAACAAATTATCCTTCCAATGTTGATATGAATTATTGGAACTTAACTTCCTTAATTTTTCTTTCAATAATCCATTCATTCTTTCAATTAACCCAGATGCTTGTAGATAATATGGAATATGATGTATCCATTCTATATTGTTTCATATACAATACCTCTTCATTTCATTACCTTTGAAATGTGACCCGTTGTCACTTTGAATCTACATTGGGGTTCCATAATATAGACTTATGAGATCTAGGGTTTTACAAGTGTTTTTCTGGGTTGCATTCTTATAAGGACAAGCCACTAGTACACCTGAATAGGTATCAACACAAGTACATATAAATCTGCATCCTTTATCCAGTGGTAGTGGACCAATATAATCTATTTGCCAGATTTGGGCTGGGACTTTTCCTCTTGCTATCTCTCCAGTTACTACCCGAGGAACAGTTCGCTCCTTCTCCAATTGACATATATAATATTCTTCTGCTATCTGTTTTTAACAGTGAATGAGAGATACTAACATCTCAATCTTGTGCCCACTGGTGTGTGGCCTGGAATCCCAAATGGCCGGCTGTTTGGTGGACACATTTTTCTAATACTAGATCATCAGTTGTTAAAGTAGGGACAATATGTGCAGTAGCAATCTTTGCCAGTTGATCAGCATAAGCATTGTACTCACATTCTGGTGTGGTGGGGGCCACGTGAGCATCTACATGAAAAACTGACAAGTCAGTGACAAAAGACATGTTCCAGATATCTTCCCATAATTCTTTGCCTCAGACCTGTTGTAGCAGCAAGCACCCCAAGCGTCCTCAGGGTTTGCAGCTACCACAGGTTCTTGGATCTGCTTTGTTAAAGGAAAGCAAGTCAAAATGGGTTAACAAGCTTACTTTAATCAGTCAGACATATATCGTTTACCTTGTTCAGGAGAAAAGGTCAGCACCCTGAACCTCAAAGTATACAGGCATAATTATCAAGACAGAAACATCAAGTAGACAGATTTCCAAACTGTCCAACCATTAAATCCATACCCAGTCAACATCTGGGTTTCCACATTCTGGGTTTTTCAAAGCCGGGGGACTCTCAACAACGGCTTCCCAGAATTCAGATCAAATCACAGAACACTTCTCAAAGTGAGTCCCAAAACAAAGCTACACATCAGGGCTTATATAGCCTTCTCCTGGCTCAGAGAATGTAACAACCTTATTGACTCACTGGCCAATCAAGAAGTATCTACTGAAAAACAAGCCTCCCACCCCAGGCTTCAGGTGCATTTTAGCCTAGGGGCAGGGAAGATCTTCCAAATTTGCATTCCCATTACACCTGTCTGCCATGAATTTCCCAATTTTCATTTTTCCACATGGGCATCCATATAGCTAACCGATTAGCTACCGCCCACGAATCAGTGAATATATGACACTGTCCTCCTTGTTCTATTTTGATGGCTTGATATACTGGCATAAGTTCATCATATTGGCTACTTGCACCTATCCCAGTACTTTCCAAAGTCCTTCTAGTACATGGGTTATAGGCCACTGCTTTCCAATGTCTTTTTTGCCCCAAATATTTTGCTGTCCCATCAGTAAACCATGCATGTCTCTTTTGTTCCTCAGTTAATCCATCATATCCCTCATTCCATTTTACAGAGGACTGTACCAACTGTTGCTTTGGCTCAGGGGGTGTGTCATTCCCCTCAGTTTCGATGTTTGCTACAGATTTATGTAGAGCAGAGACTTGGCTTTTGCCTGATTTTGCTCTATTTTGAATATACCACTTCCATTTGATTATACTAGCCTCTTGGGCATATCCAATTCTTTGAGAAGCTGGGGTACTCATTACCCAAGTCATAAATAGGGATTCCAGGTCTTAATATCACTTCATGCTGTGTGGGACAAAAAGCCCTTTTGCCCAATGAAATAAGCAGAAACTTCTTAAAGTAAAGACAGGAAGGATGTATTATACAGTCTCGCAAGAAGGGGATATCATCACAGCCAGAAACAGTCTTGTAAGCGAGGTCAAAATATAGAAGGAAAAAAGCTGGTTTATATATCCCACATTTCCTCCAGTCCTCCCCACTTTGTTCCCATTAATTAGAACTGAGGCACACAATCTTAACCACAAAAATATGCTGGCACTGCAGGTGGAATGTCAGTAATATAAAAAAGCAGAAGGTACATGTCTTGCAGACAGAAAACAGACAAAATATATCATCAGGATCATAATAGATAAATGTCAACTACCTTAATATAGTCAAAATATAGACATGAAAGCATATGAAGAATGTTAACTTTGTCAATGCAGATATGAAAGCAGGTGATATCTCATGAATAATGGGGATGTTGGGGACTTTAGGTCATGGTGACCCTCCTACTGGCAACAGGAAGATAGAAAATATCTTATGAGTCATGGGGATTTTAGAACATGATGATCAGTCTGTAGCAATCCTTCTAAATTTGTATTTGTACAGGTCAAGGGGAAAGTAAATCTATAGCCAAGTTTGAGGAACATATACCTTCCCCTCCTACATATTAGCTAAGTTCAGCAAAACCTTCAACTCATGACCAGGGGAATAGGGCAAGGGTCTCAGGCTGCTAAGTATTAAGTCTTTGGTACTTTATTACAATTCTATTAAGATTTCTGAGATGTTACCTGAGAAGTTTTCACTTGCCTCACATAATAGTTGTTCAATAGCCCAAAACCCAATATGCAGCTAACAACTGCTTTTCCAAAGGTGTATACTGGACTTCAGATGAAGGTAGTTTCCTACACCAAAATCCCAAGGGTACATTTCAGCTTTGTTGTTCTTGCCATAAACTCAAGTTTGTGTAATCACTCTGTATAGTCACTTGTAATTGCACCGGACCATTTTGCATTGGCCATAAATTTAGGGCCAGTTGTATGGCAGACTTGGCTTCTTCAAGAGCTTTACTCTGCTCAGGTCCCCAATAGAATTCCTATTTTTTCTGAGTGACTCTATATAAAGGTTTTAAAATCTGTCCCAAATGTGGAATGTGGTGCCTCCAGTATCCAAAAAAATCCTGTGAACTTTTGTACCTCCTTCTTATTGGTAGGGTTGGGAACATCCTGAATCTTTTGTTGGGCTTGTGGAAGAATCTCTAGTAGGGGCAGCTAGGTGGCGCAGTGAATAGAGCACCGGCCCTGGAATCAGGAGGACCCGAGTTCAAATCCAGCCTCAGATACTTAACACAAAAATCTAGCGGTGTGACCTTGGGCAAATCACTTACCGCCAATTTCCCTCCAAAAA
>NW_027185715.1:7294732-7295173 GCF_028583685.1 Petaurus breviceps papuanus | reverse complement strand
AAAAAAAAAAAAAAAAAAAAAAAAAACAATTGCTAGTAGTCCCTTGTTCCATTGTATACCCCCAAATTTTACATTTTGAGCTGGTTCTTTGAACATTTGCAGGGTTAATTTCCCATGCTTTGCTATTTTTTTAAATGCTTTATTAATTTCTAGTTTACATCAACCATTTCTGCAATATTTTGAGTTACAAATTTTCTCCCCATTTTTTCACCTACCATCACCCCAAAAGAGTGATGCCACTGGATATCCCCTCCTCCAATCTGCTTTCTCCCATATCTTCCCCCCATATCCCCTGCAACTTGCCAGTAGGGCATGGTGGATCTCTATGCCCCAGTGCCTGTATATCTTATTTCCCAGTTACATCTAAAGCAATATTAATAATGGTATGTACATATATATATATATATATATATATATTTAAACATTTGATTTTAAAACTTT
>NW_027185715.1:7276263-7294632 GCF_028583685.1 Petaurus breviceps papuanus | reverse complement strand
ACATGTAAAATAGTATTAATAATAGTATATATATATAATATATATATAATATATATATATATATATATTTAAACATTTGATTTTAAAACTTTGAATTGCAGATTCAATCCCTTCCTCCCTTGTCATCAACCCTTACTGGGAAAATAAACAATTCAATATAGGTTATACATGTGTAGCTATGCAAAACATTTTCCTACTGGATATATCGTAAAAGATTGACTATATTTCCCTCCGTCCTATCCCACGTCCTACTTGTTTTATTCTCTACTTTGAGCCTGTCCCTTTTCAAAAGTGGGTGCTTCCAACTTCCCTACCCACCCCCAGCCTGCCCTCCCTTCCATCATTCCCCCTCTCATCCCCTTTCCCCCTACTGTCCTGTAGGGTGAGATACCCTATTTAGTGTGTATGTAATTCCCTCCCTGAGCCAAATTCAATGAGAATAATGTTGACCTATTCCCTTTTGCCTTCCTGTTCTTTGCCTCCATTCTAACCATTTTCCCTTGCCTCTTCTATATGAGATGGTTTACCCCATTCTATCTCTCCCCCTCTCCTCTCATTATATTCCTCTCTCACTTCTTACTTTCACCTTTTAAGTATCATCCCTTTCTATTAAACTGGTCCTGTGCTGTCTATCTATGTATACCTGTACACATATATATATACACACACTCACATATGTATTCATATGCCCATATACCCTCCTATATAGACATATATGTATGTATATTTATAAACATACACACACATACTTCTATTCCCTTCAACTATTCTCACATTGAGAAAAGTTTCATAAGTTACAATCATCATTTTTCCATGTAGGAATGTAAACAGTTCAACTTTAATAAGTTCCTTATAATTTCTTTTCCCTGTTTACCTTCTCATGATTCTCTTGCTTCTTGTATCTGAATGTCCAATTTTTTATTCAACTCTGGTTTTTTCATCAAAAAATGCTTGAAAGTCCTCTATTCCACTGAACTACTATATTTTCCTCTGAAACATGATACTCAGTTTTGCTGGGTAGGTGATTCTTTGTTTTAATCCCAGCTCCCTTGACATTTGGAATATCATAATCCAAGCCCTTCAATCCCTCAGTGTAGACGTTGCCAGATACTGACTTATCCTGATTGTGTTTCCACAATATTCAAATTGTTTCTTCCTGGCTGCTTGTAATATTTTCTCCTTGATCTGGGAATTCCAGAATCTTGCTATAATATTCCTAAGAGTTTTGTTTTTAGGATCTTTTTCAGGAGGTGATCATTGGATTCTTTCCCCCCTCTATTTTGCCTTCTGCTTCTAAAACATTGGGGCAATTTTCCTTGAGAATTTCTTGAAGGATGAATTCTAGCTTGCTCTTCTGAATGCTGCAGCACAGAAGAATCCTTAGGCAAACCAGCTGACTCCCCAGCCATCTAGCTTATTTCCTACAGCAGCTTATCTCTACTTTTACACATAAGGCAATAATTTATTAGCAGGACTCAGCCTCTCCTGCACACTCCTGCTAACTCTTTGCCTGGTTTTATGGGTATTCCTTGCCAACATCTTTCCAGATCTCTGGGTTCTCCCTCTTGTTGCCTTGTTTCCCAGTTTTCACAGGGTTCTGTGCTTTTGGCCCATTCTCTGGCTAGAGAAGAACAAGGCAAATCCTCCCATCCTGGGGTAGCCATTTCTCCCTCTAAAGCCCCCCCCACCATTTCCAAATAGAGGCCTGACATTTTGTGATCCTGCCCTTGTCATCAAATGTATCAACAATGAAGTATTTACAATGCCTATAGTAACTATAAATATGTTGATATGGTTATTAAATCACAAAATGTAACAGGCTCTCTACATGGGATACATAGCTAGAATATTTATTCAAATACTAGAAAACTGAGTCCCCAAACCAGAAAGCCAAAGCCATCACGGTAGCCATGGAGTTGGCACACATAGTTAATGCAATAAACACCCACATTCTCAAGCCTTCAAAATAGAACAGACTACCTCAGGCAAAGATTCTCCTCTCCTCATTCATGGCAACTGCTCATCATCCACTCAGCTCCCTCTCAGCAGCTCCAGTCCTCTATAATTCCCATCCCTGGAAGTCCTCAGCAGGAGTCCTTAGCAGAAATTCTGGCTGGCTCAAAAAAGAAAGGAGTTCGTGCCACCTCCACCACTGCTGCCACTGCTTCCAGTCATGGCACTGGGTCCAGTTCGGCTCTGGCTTCCTCTTGCCCCACCCCTTCCTTCTATGTCAGCAAGTTCAAGGGGCATGGAAGATGATCAGATCCCACAACCATTACACATAGATGAGGTATTTAGACTCAATTCACTTGAATTTATTAAGCAAACTTTGCGCTTGCCAATCCCATTTTCATCAAAATAACAAAAAAATTTCCGAAATTGTGAAAGCATCAGTCTTTCCATCTACTTAACAAATTAATGAACTATATTATACACACACACACACACACACACGATACACACACTCACATACAGACTTCTTGGAAGTGGTATATTTGTATATTTTGTGATGAGGTCAATTCTAAACCCCTAAAATCTAAGATCCTCCTAAAATGAATATATTTAGATAATCCCAGAATGTCAGAACTAGAACTGGTTTAAAAAAAATCATTTCATTTTCATTGTCTGTGTTTTATTTTTGTGTTTCTTTTATGCAGCAAATTGTTTTTTATTCATAATGTTGCTTTCTTTAATTTTATCATATTATTTAACCAGTCACATTATGTTCTTTGATTGTTAGGCTTGTGCCAGCCATAGTGAATAAGGAAGAGAGTTTTCCCCTCACCTCAATTTATGTGAACACATGTAAAGGTAATGTGAATTTAAGCTCTTCCATGCCCCTTCATAAGCCTAAGGGAATTTGAATATGAATTCACTGCTTTGAAACTATATTCTTCCCCCTAATAGGCTGAATGTAATCACATGGAGCCTGTAGTGGGAGGAATTTGCTGAAGGGTGGTGCAAAGCCGACAGGAAGCAGGAAGTGAGAGCAAGCTAGACAGTTGGGAAGAAAGGACACTTCTGAGGGAGACAGCTAGGCTTGTGAGTAAATATTGGTCTTGTTTTGGTTTGTGGGAAGACTAAAGGATTCTGTGGCTCTCTGGGCTATCATGGCTTATTAACTTCTTTGCTGCTATGATGGAAACACCTTCCTTGTTTTGGGATTTGGTTTTCTGGTGTCTTCTTTATGGAGAGTCTGTTACATTTTGCAATTGAGCACTATGTGAGTATATTTATAGTGACCATGGGTGCTGTAAATATTCCATTGGTGTTATGACACAAAGTTGAAGATATAATAAAAAAATGTATAGTAGATGATAAGGAGTTTTCCTGCAACCCTTTAGTAACATGTGCATAAATCCCTAATCAGTTTGAGATATATAGAAGGTCTTGGCCATTGGATGAAGGCATAGGGCTCTACACAGGAAAAATCAGTTATACTCCTTGGCCATATAAATTAGAGAAGCAATTCTTCATTAGGTCATCCAGGAACAGAGGGTTCAGTAGTACTGTGCATGTGTAATAATAATGGAATTTAAAGATTCCCCTGTATTGACTTGGTTTTCAGGTTGAGTGCTGAAACCCAGAGCTTGTGATTGCCACTTGTGGGATAGACTTGTTGAACTGAAAAGAGAGGGCTGAACTGGGAGGAGCTGGTGCCATAGATTTAGAGAGGAGCCTCAAGCAAAGAGAGGCAGAAGAAATTTTGGAAGCAGTATCGTGGAGGTAGAGAGAGAGGATTTCTGAGGGCCAGCTCGAGCTGCCCAGGACTTTTGAGAGCTGCCACCTGGAGCTGCAAAGGACTGAGGAGACATTGCTGTGATGCCAGTATTTTGTCTGTCTGTTTTGATGTTATTTTGCCAGATTTGTCAGCTGGTGAAGGACAGTGCTGTTCTTGCAAAGGTTCTGGAAACTTGCTGTTGGTTCAGAAGCCTTGAAGAAGGATTTTCTTTATGTATGTTTACAGAAATCCTGGAAGAGGGTCTTGCTGATGTTTTTAGGGGTCCTGAGACTGTTCTGCAGGCAGAGATGAATTGATAAGGACATTGGAAATATATGTTGTGGCCTTGTTAAGTTTTGTCTCCCCAGGAACAGAGATTGCTGAGAACTTGCCTGGGGTCAGGATGAAGAAAAGACCTGTCTTTGGGTATTAAATGCTGTGGTGATATCTTAACCTTGCTATAGCTCAGGGGTACATGGCCTTTGGGCTCTCTACTGCCCCTTTTGAGAAGGTGCTTGGTGTTAACTGATGATAATTGTAATTCAGTTGTGATCCAGGGGTGGGAAACTTTGGACTTTTTTGTACTCTGTGACTGACCAAATGAATGTACTTTGTTTATGATTGGAAACTAATCTCCATTTGAGAAGAGAGACTGTGTGATTAACTAAATGAATGTACTTTCCAGGGGTGGAATATTGCTTGGAAATTATTGAATTACACTTGGTGAATGTTGTAGTTTGATTTTCTCTGTTCTGTGAATGTTTTTCCTTAATTTGTCACTGAATAAAATGGAGAATGGCTATGCTGGTATTCTGAACCTTGGAAATTGCCTTTCCTTGGCATTATAGCATGCATGTGTGGATGTGCATGAAATTAGAGAATACCGAAATTGTTGACTTATGGAAGGAATAGATTTTGGCAGCCCAACTAAGCTAACCACTCAGCAGAGACCATAGACACAAGGAGAGATTTGTGAGGATTCTATAATGCAATAAAGGATATTCAAGAGTTGTGAGTTACCCTTACCACATATGTATCCTACCTTTGTGTCTTACTACTACTCCAGGTACTCATTCCATTGATGTCATTTATTTATGGAAGATTAAACTTCATATGTGTGTCTGTTGTTTTGGAGAAGTGGGTGTTTTATATGAATTATTTTTACTATACCATATTAATAAATGCCTTGGCTGAAAGCTGATCATCTGCTGTCTCACTGTTGATTCGAAATATTCTTATTGGGGGTTCATCACCTATAGGATCAGGAGAAGCTACATGTGGTTACATCTAGAGCCCTACACAATGCCTGCTGTCTAGGTATCCCACTTGTGAGTATGAGTATTAGGAAGGGGAGTAACTTAGAAAGGGTGCTACACCTACATTTATTTTGGTCATATCAATTTTTATCCCCTTCTTTTAAGTGATTGCTTTTCACCTGTTATTAGATTTGCTTGAATTACAGCAATCAATAAGTGTTTGTCAACTACCTACCATGTGCTAGACATTGTGCTAGAAAATTAAAATAAAATACCTACTGTCAGGAAGCTTACATATATTTATTTCTCCAGTGGGAAAGCTCTAGGCTTCTTGCTCTAATTATTCCACTCAGGATTAAGACTAAGATGGGGGCTGGATCTAACACCCAACTTCAGTTCTAGAGTCAAAGTCACATCTTTGTAGCATGTTCCTGTAATTGCTCCTCACTCAACCTATAACCAGTAACTGTTTCTTACCCTGGATTGCCATAGATCAGGTACCTTCCTAGGTTGCACACTAGATCTGTGACCCAGTACTGGATAGGGAGGGAGGTACCATTTAAAACTTGTTTCTGCTCCCTGCACAAAATCTCACATACACATTCACACACACACACACACACACACACACACACACACACCTCTATGCCTGATTTGGGACCTCTTCTCCTGGTATAGTCATGAGCAGATTTCATTTTGTCCCTACATTATGTGTCACTTCTGACTAGATCTGTTTCAAATGTCCACAGACTTCTGTATATGTCTCCCTATGCTGAAAATGACTCGCAGCGTTTTTTTTCTTGATTTCTTGATTGAACATAGGTTTGGTATATTTTCTTGATCTTTGTGGAGTAGTTGTCAGGAATAACTCAGCTGTGCTTCCTTTTAACTCTTCCACCTTGATGGTCTGATAATAATACATTTCTGAAAAAAAAAGTAGAGAATGAAGGTGCCTCATGCCTTCAACAGGAAATGTTAATATTAAAGAAATACATTTTACAAAAGAGTTAACTTGACTTAATCATTTCCTTAGTATTATCACTTAGACATCAAGGTGACATGGTGAATAGAGCTCTGAGTCTGGAGTTAGGAAGATCTGAATTCAAATCTAGCTTCAGATACTTACTACCTGAATGACCAGAGGCAATTAAGTCACTTAATCTCTGTTTGCCTCAGTTTCTTCAACTGCAAAATAAAGATAATAATAGCACCTAACTTAAAATACTATTCTGAAGATTAAATGAAATAATAGTTGTAAAAATTCTTAGCACAGAGCCTAGAACATAGTAGGGTCTATATGAAAGATTATTCCCTTCCCTTCCTTCTTCCTCTACCCACTCTTACCTCATTTTAAATATTTTGGATTGCCTACTATATGTGGTTATTGAAACAGGCTTAAACTCATGCAAAGAAGGCATTTCCCAGTTTGACTTAGAACATATATCCCTATGCCCTGTCAAACATCAACATTTGAAGCTAAACTCATCTATCTAAATCTTGCTACACAAGTATTTCAGGGTTAGATAGTTACCCCTTTGGCTACTAGCATTTCCTACTTTCGAAATATTTGAGTTTGTATAGTAGTAGACAGTATAGATTCATGAGGGTGGAAAATTTTTTTTCTCCCCAAAACTTTAAGTCAGTAACTTATTGTCAACATGACCTTAAGGATGTTTCCTCAAATTTGAGAAAGTCAGTCTTTCATTTGGTGGGGCGGATGTGGTAGTGCAAAAAAATTGACTCCTGCAGGTGCCTCTCTTTCAAGATATTGCTGTTGGTGTTTTATGCCTAGTCTCTTTACTGTTTCTATGGTTTCAGACCCACTGCTTTGTTTAATCTTCTTGTTTTTGCATCTTTCCTGGCTTTTCTCATTCAGCTGTCTAAATGGCTAAAATCACCGAATTAACCCCTTTCCAGTTGATTATTATTCAAAACAAAACAAAAGCTTCAATTCAATGTGTTTTTCATTATTTAGATTTGTAAAAAATCAATCTATGCAGACATGCAATAATGCTCTTACCATTAATTATTAGTGTTAGTAAATCAAACATATAGATTAGATTTACTTCAAAGAATTCATGCATGTAAAAATTGAGGGAAATGCCTTTTGGCAAAATATGTAAAAAGATGTATGAAGTAAAAACCAAGCAATGTCAACAAATGTTAGGAAAAGGAACTACAGACTTCTCCTGTCACATAACAGCCCTGATGCTCCCTCCCTTCTTCCTTCCTTCCTTCCTTTCTTCCTTCCTTCCTTCTTTCCTTCCTTCCTTCCTTTCTTCCTTCCTCCTTCCTTCCTTCCTTCCTTCCTTCCTTCCCTCCTTCCTTCCCTCCTTCCTTCCTTCCTTCCTTCCTTCCTTCCTTCCTTCCTTCCTTCCTTCCTTCCTTCCTTTCTCTCTTCTTTCCTCCCTTTCTTCTTTCCTTCCTTCCTCCCTTCCTGTCTTCCCCTCTTCTTTCCTCCTTCCCTCTCTCCTTCAATATTTGAGCACCTCTTATACATAACATTTGGCTATGTAATGCAAATATGTGTAACACATGACCCATGTTATGAGAATTCTCATAGTTCCTCGAGGAACTCTTAGTCTACATGTGGAGACAATTTCATGGGATTTTATTGGTTAATTATTCAAATGTGAGAATAATATGTGATTTTGCCAACAGTGTTGAACTCCCTCTATGGAGGTAGACAACTTTGTCTATGAATTTAGTAGATATGTCCTAAGGAATTACCTAAGACATAGAGATTGATAGATATGCCAGGGTTACAGAGATAGTCAGATACTGTGTGACCCTGGTGAAGTCTCTTAGCTGCACATTAATTTCCTTCTCTGTAAAATGGTGAAAATAACTACACTTATATCATACGGTTGTTTTGGGGATCTTAAGATAAGATGATGTATGCAAAACCCATGTAAAGATTAGCTATTATTAATCAGTCTCCGAGGGTATAATCTGTGGTCCAGTGCAGAGACCTGTGTAAAAAAGCCTCACCTCCCCCTTTTAATTTTGACTAGGAGAGAGTAAGTCTGATAGGATTTGCAGGCAGAGTAGGGTTGTGATCAACATCACATGTATCACTGGTTTCTATTTTCTCTCACACTCAGGCTTCTCCTAAATTTCTATATTGTTGAGAGCAAGACCATCCTACCAGTCACCTAATTTTACTACCTTGATGCCATTTCATCTAAGAGGGAAATTATTAAGTATCTGAACTTTAGTGTTTGGTGGTAGATTGGGATTCAAAGGAGACCACAAAGATCAAATCAACAGAACTGGATAGCTAGCCAGATATTGAAGGTGAAAGCAAACAATATGAGATCAGATATGAATCTTGTGCCAAGGATGTGAACCTGGGTGACTGGGAAGATAGTGGTACCCACACCACTGAAATTCTAAGCTCCCTGAAATATTACCTTATGTTGCTGGTATAATGGGGTGGGGTGGAATGGCAATTTAAAACTGAATTATAGGATCTGAAATGATGACACTATGAACACCTATGCAATCCAATTGCCCTGGGCTGTGAGTATTGTTATCTTGAATGTTGTTTAGAAATATACCATCATTCTTAGAGCAGAACATTCTAGAGCGGAAAGAGCATTGGATTTAGAGTCATGTGACTTGTGTCTGAATCTTGTAAGGCCTTGGAAGGTTGCGCAGAATAGATTTGCAATTTCATGGGCAATCATCTTTTTATTATATCATGTCATGGAAATGTTTGTTTTATTCTTAAATTAAAAATATAATCAGTTTAAAAAAGGCTTTGGACAGATATAAATTCTGAAATAAGTGTAAAAATACCACCCCTCTACAAGAAAGTCTTATTTTGTGGTGAAGCCACCTTTTTTGCATTCGCCTGGGTTTACAACCTCACTGTTACCCTCAGCTCTTAGTGCACATGGACAATCTGTTGTCATTTCTTGATATTCCTATTTCCATATTGGAATCCACTTTGGATTCCATCTCCATACTCAAATAGCCACTATCCTAAAATAGGCCATCATCACCTTTTGTTGAGACGATTGTAAAAGCCTTCTTCTGATTATTCCCCTGGCTTCAAGTTTTCCCCACTCTATTCTGCCATCAACACAGTTGCTAAAGGGACTTTTCTAAAGCACAGGACTAATGCTGTCCCCCCCCTCAGTAAAAATCCAGTAGCTGCCTATTTACCATAGGATTCAATATTAAGAAAAGAATAGGGATTGGGCCTGTAATTTGCTATAGGGAACTCTTAGGTGAAGAAATTGCTTTTACCAATAATGGAATTGAATGGAAATATAATTTATTGCCTTAGAGTTGCCTAGAGGTCTAAGAGGTTAAGTGACTTATCTAAGCTCATACAGCTAGTACATGTCAGAGGTAAGAACCCACATCCCCCTAGATCTGAAGACAGCTCACTATTCACTGTGTGATGTTGATTAAATAACTACTGAATCAATATTAGTAAAATTATTTGAAGTTTAATCATTTCATAATTATACCATCCTTTTTCATTTCCAGGTTTTCTAATATACAAGATTAGAAGTACAATAATCCTGCATTATTGTTCAATCATTCAGTCATGTCTGACTCTTTGTAATCCCATGGACCATATCACATTGCATCATTCTATCCTTCCTTATCCCTCAAAGTCTGTCAAAGCTCATGTTCATTGTTTCTATTATACTGTCTATCCATAACATTCTCTGATGTCTCCTTTCCTTTTGTCTTCAATCTTTCTCAACATTAGGATCTTTTCCAGAGAGTACTCATTATGTGGCTGAAGTATTTAAGCTTCAACCTCAGTATTTGGCCTTCCAGTGTATATCCTGAATTAATGTCTTTTAAATATTGACTGATTTGATCTCCTTTGCTTCTAAGGAACCCTCCAAAGTCTCTTTCAATTCAATTCAAAAGCACTGATTCTGTGGCCCTCAGTTTTCTTTATAATCCAACTCCCACAGTCATACATTACTACTGGAAAAAAAAATATCTTTGACTGTACAGACCTGTTTCAGCATGGTGATATCTCTGTTCTTTAGTTTGCTGTCCAAATTTGCCATATCTTTCCTTCCAAGGATCAAGTATCTTTTAATTTCATAGTAGCAGTCACTATCTGCAAGTGATCTTTGAGCCTAAGAATATAAAATATAATATTGCTTCCTTTTCTTCTCCCTCTATTTGCCAGGAAATTATGGGACCAGTTGCCAAGACTTTAGTTTTTTTGCCGTTAAGATTCAATTAAGTTTTTACACACTCCTCTTTCACCCTCATCAAGAGGTTAATTCCTTCTCATTTACACAAACAGGTAAGTATATATCTATTGGATGTACGTGCTCAGTTTTTTTTTTCTGATGGTCTGAGCAGTCAAAAATATTGGAATAGCACTGTCGTCATGGATAGCTTACTGGATCTCTCATCTTAGAGCTTGGTTGTGAACCCTGATTTTTGTAGTCCTACCACCTATGTAATAATGGGCTAGTCTCAATGTCTGGAGGCCTCCCATTCCTTACCTATGCAATTAAGGGAGCAAACTAGATAACCTCTTAAATACTTTCTAGATCTGAATCCTAGGATCTCTTGATTCCTGTAAGGATTTCAGGACCAGAGGGCCCAGCAGAATAGGTTCTATAGCAGAGTATTTTTTTCTGTTAACCTTCCTTTCAAGGAATCTTTCTTTTTTCCCTGTTGTAACTGGATGCTGATCTTCCTATTCCTATTACAGGGCTTGGAAAACCAGAATGCCAGCTCTACCTGACCCTCAGGCCCACTCTCTCCTTCTCAACAATGGTGAGCTAGGTCTCTCTAACACTTGCCCCATTCACTCAAAGGAAGACATGGTGGCTCAAGAAAGAAGTGTAAGTTACCAACTGTGATCCTGCCTTAAGATGGTGGACTGCTGGACCTTATCATCTACTCTGAAGTTTGTTCCTCATATATGTATTGTCTCCCAAATTAGAATATGTGGTTCTTAAGAATAAGGATCATCTCATGTTGCTATTCACACCTCCAATACTTGCCCACATTACTCAAGCATGGTAAGTATACAATGATTTTTATTCATTCATATTTGTTTGAAGCAGTAATATTTTTTTTTTCAGTATTAAGGTCTTTTTGCTAGGGCTTTGCTAGATCTCTTTACCTTTTTCATTGTTTCTAATGATTGACTTTTCTAAACTTTTGGTTTCTGAATTATTTCTGAATAATATCCTGCTTACTTGGTAGCTAAGAGGCCTAATGGACAGAGTGTTGCACTTAGAATCAGGAAGACCAGAGTTTTAATTCTGGCTCAGACACCTACTATTTGTGTGAAGTTGTTAAGTTATATAACCCCTCTCAGTCAATTTGCTCATTTGTAAAATGAGGAAAATAATCACACCTAGCTCCTAGAGTTATTAAAGGAATCAAATGAGATAGCATGTAAACTGCTTTGCAAACCATAATATGTTATATAAATGTGATACATCATGCTCCCTGCCTCTTCACTGGTCACTTAATACCTGATGAATATAAAAAACCTTTGGTTCCTTGATTGAAAATGAGATTTTGGACACTTCATCTATCTAGCCCTCTCCTATGTCTGACCTCAAACTTTATTCCGAAATCCCTTTCCTTTGTCCACCTAAATCTGCTTTCCTGCCTTGTATCTAAAGTCCATTCAATTGGGTCACTACTTCTGATTTCCAAAGGATATGTATAATAGTCATTATGTACTCTAGTGCTTAGTATGATACTTGAAAAATAGCATGCATTTATAAATGCTTGTAGATTGATTGAAGAATTTGAAGAATTCAGATTGAAGAATTGTAGGTTATGGTCATCATAGAAGTTTTCACGTGCTCGGTGTCAATTTATACTAAGTTTTTAAAAGTTTTTTTTTTTTAACCTACAAATAGGTGTGAACCAAAGTACAAAAAAAGAATGAAATGGGTTTAAGGGAGAGGGAATAAATCAGTCTTCCAGGGAAAAAAATAGCTTATTGGAAAGCAGCATGTCATATATAGGCATATTGTGGAGAGGGCTGGGGCAGTTTGTGGAGGAAAATAAGGGCTAGAGTAATGGATTAAGATTTCAGCCTATATAAATAGCAAGTCATTCATGATTTTTGATCAGGAGAGTGAAATATAAAATAATAAAAGTAATATATTATGAATCAGAAGGGAAGAAATTGTTGTTTGGAAGGTCAGCTGGGCTACTGAAGCAGTCAGGGCATGAAGTGATAAGAGCCTTGTGACTAATGGGAATTGAAAGGAAGGGAACATGTGAGATATTAGAATGACTGCTGCTATTACTGGCAATAGAGAAAGGGGAATTGAGGATGATTTTGAGTTATAAGTGTGGGTAACTGGGAAAATATTAGAAAAAAACACAGACCAACAGGAAAGTCAGGAAACAAAGTTTGGCAGAAGGAAGCTATTTGGTTTCAGATCTAGGCAGATGGACTTTGATGTGATTGAGATTGTCTAAAAAGCATCACCATAAATGAAATTGGATTTTGAGAGGGAATTTAAAGTTTGAAGCTGCTCCTTTGGGAGTTTTCCATGTAAAGTGATATTCAAAGCACCTTTCTGAAGCAAGGGAATTGGGGGAAAACATTTTATTTTGACGGGGTGAAAAAGAGAAAATATTAAAAGAAACAGGTGTAACTGGGGATTTCACAAAGTATGCACAGAGCTTTTACTGATTTCTGATAATCATGTATGATTTAGTGTGGAAGGACTTGAACTTTAAGGTGATGAAATGACCCAGTTGTTAGCCATTTTTATTGGCCATGGGAGGAGTCTAAACTTACCAGACCTTTATCTTTTTAATTAATTAACATTTTTTAAAAATTGAGCTCCAAATCTTCTTCCTTCCTTTTGTTTCTCTCCAACCATTGTGAAGATAAAAAATATGATATAAATTACACATGTGAACTCATATAAAATACCCTGTTAGCCATGTTTTAACAAACAAAACAAAGTAATAAAATCAAGAAACATAAAGAAAGTAGAAAAAATAAACCATGCTTCAAGTTGTACTCAGAGTTTCTCTCTCTGTAGGTGGATAACACTTTTTCATCAGAGATCTTTTGGAATTGTCCTGAATCATTTTCTTTTTTTTCCCAATCATTTTTTGATAGAAGTACCTAAGTCTTTTATAGTTGGTTTCATTATAATATTGTTATCATTGTATACAATGTTCTCCTGGTTCTGCTCCCTTCATTTTGTATTAGTTAATACAAGTCTTATTGGGTTTTTCTGAAACCATCATACTTGTCATTTCTTAAAGCACAATAGTATTTCATCACAGTCATATACCACAACTTGTTTAGCCACAACAAATTTAGAGGCTGTGCATCCTGTCAGTCTTGAATTTTTTGCTACCACAAAAAAAGCAGCTATAAATATTTTAGGACAGCTAGGTGGCACAGTAGACAGAGCACAGGGCTCGGAATCAGAAAGACTTTGATAGAATTCACTTGTGAATCCATCTGCTCTTGGGTATTTTTCTCTTCATTAGGGAGTTCATTTATGGCTTGTTCAATTTCTTTCTTTTTCTAGTATATAGTTATCTAAGTAATCTGTTTCCTTCTCTATTAATCTGAGTAATTTATAGTTTTGCAAATATTCATCCATTTCACTTAGATTATCAGTTTTACTGTCATGTAATTAGGCAAAATAACTTAATAATTATTTAATTTCCTCTCCATTTTTAGCACATTGACCCTTTTTCATTTTAAATTCTGGTAAGTTGTTTTTATTTTTCTAAAAAAAATAAAATTAGCCACTCATTTAGCTATTTTATTGTTTTATTAAGAAATTATACCAGCTCCTATGTTTATTTATTAGTTCAATGATTTTTTTGGTTTCCAGTTTTATTAATATCTCCTTTGATATTAAGTAATTTGGTTTGATGTGTTAAATGGGGGTTTTTAATTTGTTGTTTTTTCTGGTTTTCTTTTCTTTTCTTTTTTGCTTTTTTGGAGGGCAATTGGGGTTTTGCCAAAAAGACTGTGCCCAAAGTCACATGGCTAGTAAGTGTGTCAAGTCTCTGAGGCCAGATTTGAAGTCAGATCCTCCTGACTCCAGGGCCGGTGACCTATTCACTATACCACCTAGCCATCCCCCCCTTTTTTTGTTTTTTTTTAAGAGGGGGAATTGGGGATAAGTGACTTGCCCAAGGTCACACTGCTAGTTTTTTTGTGTTAAGTGTCTGAGGCTAGATTTTAACTCAGGTCCTCCTGACTCCAGGACTGGTACTTTATTAACTGCACCACCTAGCTGCCCTTTTTTTCTGGTTTTCTTTAGTTGCATGTCTAATTCATACTCTTTGTTTTTATTGTTTTATTTTTTTATTATTATTTGTTTTTTTTCCTTTTTTTGAGGACAATTGGGGTTAAGCAACTTGCCCAAGGTCACATGGCTAGTTTTTGTCTTAAGTGTCTGACGCCAGATCTGAACTCAGGTCCTCCTGACTCCAGGGCTGGTGCTCTATTCACCGTGCTACCTAGCTACCCCTTTTTATTTTTATTGATGAATGCATTTAGATATATAAATTTCCCCCAAAGTATTGCTTTGGCAGAATCCCACAAATTTTGGTATGTTGTCTCATTGTTATTAACCTTAATGAAATAATTATTATAATGAAATTTCCTTTTTTCTTAATATTTTAAAATTACATATAAATATTTAATATTGATTTAAAAAATTTTTTAGTTTTCTCCTCCCTCCTCATTGAGAAGGTGAGCAATTTGATATAGGTTATACATGTTCAGTATTGCAAAACATGTTTTCATGTTAATCATGTTATTAAAGAAAACACAGATCCATAAAAGTAAAATAAAGAAGGTTATAAAAAAAAGGGTGCTTTACCATCAGTTCTTTCTCTGGAGCACTTTTCATTTTTAGTACTTTGGACTTGTCTTAGATAATTATATTGCTGAGAATAGATCTCATTTACAGTTTATCATTGTATAATATTGCTGTTAATGTTCTCCTTTTTCTACTCACTTCATTTTGCATCAGTTCATGTAAGTCTTTTCAGGTTTTCTGAAAACTCTTGATCATAATTTCTCTTTTTAAATATTAACTTAGTTTTAGAGTTCTATACTCTCTTCTATAAGATTTTGAGTTCCAGATTGTCTGCCCCTCCCTTTGCTCCCCCCAAGATGGCATACAATCTAATATAGACTCTTCATATTCATTAATATTAAATATTCTCACATTACTCATGATTTTTAGTTAATTAATTTATTTTTAGTTTTCAACACTCACTTCCATAAGTTTTAATTGTTTTCTCCCTCCATTCACCCTTCCCAAGATGGCATACAAGCCAATATAGACTCTACAAATACCTTCCTGATAAAAAAATATATTTTCACATTAATCATAGTGTAAGGAAGAATTAGAACTAATGGAAGGAACCACAAGAAAGAAGAAACAAACAAAAAAGAGTTGGTCATCATTTCTTATAACATCACTTTCCATCACAATTCCATAACCTATAGAGTCAATCCTTAATTGATGGGTATCCTCTTAATTTCCAATTCTTTGCCACCACAAAAAAAAAATTTTTTTCTCTCTTCTTTTACACTGTTCCTCCTCAAAAATCTATTTTGCTTCTGACCACTGCCTCTATCTGCATCCAGAATCTTTTTTGGTGGACCTTTCAGAAGGGGATGACTTTGCTCCTCACTCTTTGTTTCTCTTTCTGGCTGCAGACCATCTCTGGGCTCTTTGGACCTGTTTCCCATAAGGAATGGATAAAGGGAAATTCACTGTATCCTCCATTCTAGCTGCCATGTGGCTGTAAACAAGTGACGGTAAGCCCACGACTGCCTCAGCAAACCTGATTATGGACTTTGGCTTGCATCTTTTTGTCTTTGTTATTTCCTGATCTCAGGTGAATGAGTATTGATCCCAAGAGGCACACGTCGATGGTTGGATAACATCTTGTGTGTTCAAGTGGCTTATTGTTACTTCATCCTTTGAATCTGACTGTTCACAAGTGAAGAAGTCTACAATATTACTTCAATATTCATTTAGCATATGGCTATTAGCAAGAAGATGAGGCCAAACCCTGGTCTGGTTTGCCTCAAAGACATCTACAATGAGAGGGACAGTTCAGAGATGAGGTAACATTTAACAAAGCTTAAGAATCTAATTAAGAATCTAAGAATCCCCGAACAATCCCCAGTCAAACTTCTGAGAGAGTGTAACTATAATTATAAGTTAAGTTTTTGTATCCTGTGTTGAATCTTTCTTTCAGTGCTCATTTGTAAGAGCTTTGTGTTTAGCATTTCTTTTGTGCATAGGAAATAAATATCTGTCACATTCTTGACTTCTATTTTACATTAAGTGCTTTTTTATTCTTCCATTTTGAAAAGACCCAAGAGACAAAGCCTAAACATTAAGAAAATCATCTACAAGGTTTGATGGCATGAGGGAGAGGGGCCCCTGAGTGAGAATGAGGGACTTTGTCCCCAGATACAGTTAAGCATTGTTACCATAATTAGACAAAAAAGGATAGGTCAGAGGTAGTTAGAAGTCAAGGATGATGTCATAAAGAGATGAAGAAAAAAAGACTTTTGGAAATGACATGATAATGTTTGAGAGCAGTTCTAATAGAGTAAATCTTAAATCTTATAAGAGGATAAAACCTCAAGAGATCATCTGGTTAGTATTTCTAATCCTAGCCCTACTTAGCTACTTGTTTTTAGACATTAAATATATCGCTACCTTCATTTTACAGATGATTGACTTGCCTACAGTACTGGTAAGGGAAATGGGAAGGAGAAAAGAATCCAAGTCTCTTTTCACAGGCTTCCATGGGAGCCGGATTGGTTTATGAATGTACATTTTCCTATGACTATATTAGATTTGTCACATCACATACCTGATAAATTACCCTTTCATCCCAAAAGGAGATAAAAACAAAACAAGAAACCGAAAGAAAAACCAAAATCAGCTAAAGTACACATACAGACATAAATATTAATACCATCAACTCTTACTATGAATAACTATTGTCCCCACACAGTACACAATTTAAATCTTTCTACCTAGTACATAGTTCATTCATTCATTCAACAAACATTTATTATGCACCTACTGTATTCAAGACACTATGCTAGATGCAGTGTTCTGAGAAATGCAGATTATTAGCCTGAGTAGGAACTAATGGAAAAGAAGAAATATTAGACTTGCTTAGTTTAAAATGTCAAAACAAATAAGGAAAAATCACAGCAATTCAAAAACACTTTATAGTTACATTCATTGAAGATATCTAAGGGATGTCTGAAAATGGGTCATTTATTTTACTTGAAGGTCAAACTGCTCAATAGTATTACTTACTCAAGCTGATACCCTGGTAATACCTTTTCCACACAGCTTAAAATCCTAAGCAACCTATTCTTCATTGTGGTGATGCTCTTTCTCACATTAGATACTTTATGTAGTTTATGATTATGAATTTAACAGTACAAATTTTAAATGAAAGAAAATGAGTAATTCTGAATTTTGCTAGATGACATATTTTTATGGGCCTTTATGTCTTGGCATTCTATCTACAGGTTTTCAAAGACTGTGAGTTAGTTAATGGCAAAACGACAAAAAAAAAACATCTGAGATGTCACCTGAGAACAATGTGCAGCTTACAAGGTCTGTGAAAGAATTAGATAAGACTTTGGTTCCCTTTCTTTTAGTAATAGCTGTGTGGGCATTCTGATGATACATTTTTATCTCAGTAAAGACATATTTTGCATAGCCTAGCATATGATGCTTAGGTGTTAATAGTTTGACTTCTATTTTTTTTTTCTTATTGTTGATGGAAACCATAGGGTACAAAAGGTAAATTATGAGAAAATGGCAACCTTTTCTCATAATAACCATTTTCTAGCTTTTGAAGGACTGACATGTGGAAGATGACTTGGATTTGTTCTATCTGGCCATAGATATGGGAAATAAAAGTAAGGAGTATAAGTTTCAGAAAAGCAGATTTCTCCTCAGTATAGAGACCTTACAAAGCTGCTGAAAAGGGGAATGGTATACTTTCAGGGGTAGTGATCTCTCCTCCTCCTTACAGGTGGTGGGTTTATGTGTCAGGATTCTGCAGAGAGGATGTGTATTCAGTCATTCAGGGTCTGGAGTTAGGAAGTTCAGAGTTCAAATTTAACTTAGACTTTTTACTAACTGTTTGACCCAAGATAAGTCACTTAATTCACCTCTCAGCCTCATTTATCTCTCCCACAAAATGAGAATAATAATAGCACCTACCCCGTAAGGTTGTTGTGAGGATTAAATGAGATAGTAAAGTGCATAGCACAGTGACTGGTACATAGGAGGAGGAGCAGCAGCAGCAGCAGCAGCAGCAGCAGCAGCAGTAGTAGTAGTAGTAGTAGTAGTAGTAGTAGTAGTAGTAGTAGTAGTAGTA
>NW_027185715.1:7263993-7276253 GCF_028583685.1 Petaurus breviceps papuanus | reverse complement strand
TAGTAGTAGTAGTAGTAGTAGTAGTAGTAGTAGTAGTAGTAGTAGTAATAGTAGTAATAGTTCCTGATTCCAGGTCTAACCCAACATAGATATCTCAAATTGTCTTCTTGTCACCCAAGTTATTTTCTACAGTACTCACAATAATATTGTATAAAATTGCACGTATTATTATTCTGTTTTTCAGATGAAGAAACTGAGGGTAAGAGATCTTAGACAATTTGCTTAAGGTTAAAGAGAAAACAAGATGCAGAGTTGGGACTAGAACCCAAGTCCTCCAACTTTAATTTCAGTGGCCTTTCCCCTAAACCATGCTGCTTTCTCATTGATGAAAATAATAATAATAATAAGAGCCATATTGTCAGCGTTATTGCCATTGTCAAAGTAACTTCCATTTTACTCATATAGACATGGTATATCTACTTCATGAGAGCTTTGGAGTACCAATTTTTCCTGCTGTCTACTGATTATACTGTTGTATAGATGGCACCACAGCTGATGGAGTCAAATTAATTTACAATTATTTATCACATTTCCAAGGTACTTTGCTTGGTCTCAGAACACTGCAGAATGAATACAATGTACTCTTGCTTTCAAAGATCTTGAAACCTAATAAATAAAGATTGCCGATTGCTTTAATACTTTAATAATGAAAGACCTTGTGATTTCATGGGTAGATGATAGTAGTCCCTGTTCACCCATACAGATCAGAAACCCTCAGTGAACACAGAAGGTAATCTTCAAGAGGTGATGTGACCCACAACAGCATCAATTCCCATCTGTCCTCAGAGAGGGAATTTCCTGGATGAGATTTACCTATATCAAGGAAATCATATTTTTTCTTTAGTGGCGGACATAAATTGTTGTCCTGTACATTCAGAAGGGATGTGCTAATTCTCTTTTGGGTGACCCTCAACATGAACCAAAAGGAACCTTTATTTAAGAAATTTCTCCTTGTTTTCTACTCATGGGTTCAGGTAATCAGCCAGTGAGATGGAGAAAAAGAAACCCCAAACCAAAAAAATTTGAATTTCCTCTCTTTGAAGTTAGATTCTAGTCCATATTTCCAGTTATTCTATGATCGTGAACTATAGAACACACCACAAAAGAATTAACACTGCAAAAGAATATGACAGGGGAAAGCTATATGATAGTCAAAAGAAGGCTTTATTAGAGTATCTGGTGACTAGTAGGTGAGAACTGTTGTATAAGTCTTGCTATACATGTATGATTGAACAGGAGATGCGCTGGACATTTCATAACGAGAAAAAAAATAACATGTGGGCAGACTAATAGCTTCACTGATACCCATGCAATGTAAACAGCCCTGGAAAAGCCTCCAGGGAGTTTGGCGAGCCATCCAAGCAGGAATATATGAGGTCATGCCTAAAAGTGACCTAGGAGAGTAGGATAAGATATTTTAGAAAGATTTTGTTTTAAATTTTTGTGGTTTTTTTGGAGGGCAGTTGGGGTTAAGTGACTTGCCAAAGGTCACACAGCTAGGTTTTGTGTTTGTGTTAAGTGTCTGAGACTGGATCCGAACCCAGGTCCTCCTGACTCCAGGGCTGGTGCTCTATTCACTGTACCACCTAGCCACCCCTTGTTTTGTATTTTTGGAAGGAATATCTACATTCATGAGATAATGAATCATTGAAATGTTAAGGGACTTACTCTGTGAATACTAAGTGCAAAGGGGCTTTGTAATAAGATTTTTTTCTGGCAAGTTGTCATAAAATTGTATGCTCTGCTATCTATTTCCCTCTGGGTCTACTTTGCAATATATGTTTTCTACTTTCATTTGGCTCTCAGGAGGTTCTCAGAAGAAAACGATGGTGCTCACATTATTGAGACTGGGAATGGTCATGTATTTTAAAACAATGACTATTACAAAATAGAATTTGTTTATCAAAATACCATATTTACTTCAATATGTTAATAATTTGTTATTTCATTGGTATGGGTAAATTCACCCCTCTCACGTTCCCACCCCCATCATATTCAGCAGATAGTAACCCTTTAGTAGATAGTTAGTTGTTATAGCCCAAAATATTTATCACCTGATTCCTTACCTTCAGGGAATCAGCTTCACTGAACTTAAATAGTCTGCTCCTTGAGTGATGGGCAGATTGACAATCATTGCTGAGCCCATATATGAAGTTTTTTTTTCCTTTCTTGACATCATCAACATCATCATCACATTATTTGCATAGTGATTTAAGTTTGGCAAGTGCTTTGCAATATGTTAACTTGATTAATTCTATCTCACCCTCTGGAGTAGGTAACAATATGATTCCAATTTTATAGATGAGGAAAATGAAGCTGAGAGGTTAAGTTATTTACCAGCATCATACCGCTACTGTTTAAGCAGGATTTGATTTCAGGTCTTCCTGACTCCAATCCTGTGCTACAACCATTGCTTCCATTATTAGCAATTTGCTGGCATAGACTTTGAGCACTTTAATTCATATGTGTGACATAATGATGGCTTGATTAGGATTTTTTTTACAATAGTTTAACCTAACTATAAATTTAAAAAAATTAAAAAATTTAATTAAAATGAATTAAATTAAAAAATCCACCAAACAATTGATCCCTTATCTTGCTTAGCTCCTAATTAGTTTGATCACAAAAGCTAACTTTTCTCTTTCTCCCTCCCTCCCTCTTTCTCATTCTCTGTTTATATCACTCAATCAATCAACAAACAATTATCAAGTACACACCATGTCACAGACACTGCATTAGGGTCTAGGGATAGAAGAATAAAGTAGAAAACAATCCCTACTTATGGTGAGCTTACATCCTAATGGGAAAGACAGTGACTACATATACAAATATGTATACTAACTCTTTTTATGATGGCAAATTATTATAAACTAAGAGAGTGACCATCAGTTGGAGTATTTCTGTACAAATTGTGACATGTAAACATATAATTCTATTGTTCCCTAAGGAATGATGAAATGCATCATAAAAATCTGGGAAGACTTGCATGAACCAACGTAGAGTGAAATGAGCAGAAACAGAAGAGCAATTTATATGGCACAAACAATAAGTATTATAAAGATAAACAACTTTGCTAGATTTAAGAATACTGACTGACCATGATTACAGAAGACTGATGAAGAACAATTCTCACTACCTACTGAATGAGTAGTGTTAGACTCAAGATGTGCAATCCTCTTAGGATATGATTGTTGCCCTTCATTCTCGAAGAGGACCTAAATGACGTCAATATATTAGAGTCAAGTTACAACACGTCTGATTGGGACTGATCAGACTAATAGAATCTCAGAATGCTCTACCACAGGTTGGACACAAATAATTACAACAGGACTTGAGCAGTTAAATCCTTAAAAGGTTGTTTAGATACCCAGTGGGGCTGCCAAATCCCACTGCTTTTTCCAGTGAGAAGGTGATTCTATGACCTGGGTTACCTATGTGCAAAGTTGTGACTATATCTCCCAGTGTGGTCCGTGCTGCTTCTTCAATTGCCTGTCACCACAAGATTGAGATAGGTAAAAAAAAATTCCTCAATAAATTGGATTTAAGTGAGGTAGTGTTGCATGAAATCATTGGCCTCACTCTCTTTCAGAATCATCATAGTCCACTGGGCAGGACGGGGTCAAGACAACTGATGATGGCTTGAGATGCAATGGATGGCCTTGGCATCTTTGCTGTCTGAGCAACCTCTAAGCACTCCACAGCACCTGCTTCAGCTGCCTTCACGGCCATCGAACAAATTGTTCTAATCTGTCCATTACACCAAGGGAAGTCTTCACATGCTTGGGGTAAATACCCTCCTAACTCATCGATGGGTTTGAGATCCTTCAGTTACCCTCAATCAGATTTAGCTGGTCTGCTGAAATAGTTTATCAGGGTTTACAGGCTGCTGTGCATGCTACAGCTTCTTAGAGCCACTGGTGGATCAGGTAGAAAGCAAAGGAGGAAACCTGTGCTGAAAAGGACTCAGTAGCCCTCACATTGGAGGAACTAGTCTTCCCTGAACACATCCTACACACCTCAGGACATGAACCATATGGGAATTGGTGACTTGATATTCTTTCTTTTTCTTTTTTCTTTCTCTTTTCTTTCTTTTTTTTTCAAAATGTTATTTTAGACTCAAACACCAGAGTATGAATACAAAATAGAGGAAAGAAACATAAAGTTTTCATAAACCTCAATACTGGAACTTAAATACAAAGTTAGAAAGAGAAAAAAGCATGCAATGTGCATAGCAGAAGAGAGGATTCAAAATATGTAACAACAAATTTTCATTTCAGGATAGCCTATATGATAAATAATACCCGTCATATTATTCATTTTTTTGCTTTTTGTTTTGCCTTTTGGAGGGCAATTGGATTAAGTTTCTTGCCCAAAGTTACATGGCTAGTTTTTTGTGTTGTGTCTGAGGCCGAATCCGAACTCAGGTCTTCCTGACTCCAGGGCCAGCACTTTACTGACTTCGCCACCTAGCGGCCGCTCATGTTATTCTTTAAACAAGGATTTTGCTTTCTTTTTCAGGTGGATGGGTCCATAAGGGAGGAAAAAATGCTAGTTAATTGAACAATGAAATAAAAGATTTAAAATATGAAACATAAATATAAATTTAAATTCCTCTCTTTTTCTTCCTCCTTCTCTCGCTGTATCCCTATTTCTCTTTTTTCTTTGTATCTATCTTTTTTTACATCTCTGTCTGTTTCTGTCTCTCCTCTCATTCCCATTTCCCTGCTTATGAATCTTTGCTTTCCTTTTTCCACCTTGAGAGAGTCATCTGATCCTTTCCAAGCTTGTAATAAGTGGAATATTCAACCTATAAACCTGTGTGTCATTAACTAAATTTCTTAGTTACAAACAAATGTTTTTTTTAGCACTTTTTTTCTTTGTCAAAAGAAAAGTTGTTCTGAATCTTTCCTTATCGTCTTGTTTACATATATTTACAATGGCCTATATGCAGATTTGTGACTTCAGTACAAAAAGAAAGAGTTATTATTCTAGGCATATTCAGATCTCCATCAGAACCTCATCTAACTCTTCCTGGATTATCATCCATATCTTACCTACCTCTCCTTTACTAAACCCCAAGGCCCTATTTCCAACCCTCTTTTCTTCTCTTTCTACATACTCTAACTTGATGACCTAGTCAGCTTCCAAGAGTCTAATTTTCATCTCTCTGCAGCTGACTCTTAGATTTTTATGGACAGCCCTAGTCTTTTTCCTGTTCTCCTGTCGATATTAGCAACTACTAGCATTTAGCACAGTCTTTGGCATATAGTAGTTAATAAATATCTCTTGTTTGATCTTCATTACTTTATAAATACTTAATATTTACTAACTTGTATGCTTTTTGAGGTAGCTAGGTGACTCAGTAAATAGAATATTGAACCTGTAGTTCAAAAGACCCAAGTTCAAATATAGCCTCAGACAATTTCTAGCTGTGTGACCCTAGGCAAGTCACTTAACCTCTATGTGCCTTACTTTCCTCATCTGTAAAATGAGGATAATAATAATCTACTTCATGTGGTTATTGTGAGGACTAAATCAGATAATATTTGTAAAGTGCATATCATAGTGTCTGCCACAGATTAAGCACTTAATAAATGACAATTTCCTACCTTCCTTCCTTCCCCCCTACCACTTGAATGTCAATTCTTTGAAGCTTCTTTCAGTATATTTTTCTTTATATTCCCTATACCTAACCCATTGCCTATTAATAAATGCAGTTTAAATTAAAGTTTGATTTTTTTTCTTTTTGGATGGGGAAGTTAGGGCAATTGGGGTTAAGTGACTTGCCCAAGGTGACATGGCTAGTTTTTTGTGTTAAGTGACCGGATTTGAACCCAGGTCCTCCTGACTCCAGGGCTGGTGTTCTATTCACTGCAACACCCAGCCACCCCTAAAGTTTGAATTTAAAGGAAAAAAAAAGAACAAATAGTCATTTTTAAAATAATTTGCTACATTTTTGATTGTAGAAAGCATTGTACAGAAAGCATTCTATATTGTGACTTTTTTCTTAAGTTTTGTTGCACCTACTTTGTTTCATAGAAACATTTCTTTAATTTGATGTTTAAGGTCAATACAAGCAACTTACCATTTTTTGGGGGGGGGCAACAAATTTGTTGTATAACACAAGGTGTGTCTGTGCTCTATACAATGTTTATATTCAGAAAATATGGTATTGTTTTCAAACTACCCTTCTTGTCTCGTGAACAGTGTACTGATTGCCCTTGTCCAAATTGATCTGTCTTTGCTTGACAGCAGGCGCGTGGACCCAAGCCGTTTCTGGGATGTCCATAATGAGTGCATTACTAGATTCCAAGAAACATTCTGAGGTCATTCAGATCATCTCCATTCTCACACGGACTTCATATAAACCACTCAGGATAAGTGGTGCGTTCATGGTTTCTCCATCTATACAGAGTGGTTTAGGTGAAGTCAGCCAGTGTCTGGAAGTATAACATGACTGTGTGCAATCTTGAATATGTCTAGTGAATGAATCTGAAAAGAGAAGAAAGTTTAGAGCTAACACTTGCAAAGAAGGCTGGCCAGCTCTATTTCATAAACAAATGTTTGCCTAGACTTTAATGCCTCATGGCAAAAAAAAAAATCAGCTGCGGATTCTAATTTTGTGGAGAATAACTAACAGTCACAGTTTGCCTGAAGATGGCTGCAACAGGTACTTCAAACTGCTTAGTTGACATAGAGAATTGGCAAGGGCATAGAAATACTGCAGGAGGTCCTTGGGAATGTAGTAATCACTTTCTGTTGAAATCTGTTTATTTTTCAATCAACATGGGCTGCATTTTCTGATGTTTCTGCTTGGGGGAACCACAATTTAACCTTACCCCTGGGAAACTGATGTAACATTGATAAATTAGACCCATGGATATTCTTAAGAAAACAAAAACAAAAATAAAAAGACAATTTTATTTAACTAGTAATTTTAACTTCCTTTTTCTACCAACATGCAAACAACTCAGTACACAGAAGATGTATATATATAATTATTATGTGTATGTATATATGTATCATATGTGTATATATGTATATACACACATATTAATATGTGTGTATGTGTATATATAAATATATATCTACAACTATCTATCTATCTATCTATCTATCTATTTATAGATAGATAGTACTAGCATTAACGGAAATAAGGAAAGCTTTCTGGAGAAAGTGAAACATTAGCTGAGACTTGAGGGAATCCAGAAGGCTCCCTTCCCAGGAGGGAGAAAATTCCAGATATCAGCTATTAATGGAAGAGGCATCTTTCCAAGATGTATTAACTTCATCTTTTATCACTAAACTATTAGAGATCCATTCCATTGCATTTTGAAAGCTTTTGGTGCTTAAAACTCCCTTATTAAAATAGAAAGATCCCTGGGAGAGAGCCACACTTTAAGCCAATGTCTGCTATCAGCTTATTTACAAACTACCCTCTCAGCAGCATTCTTTTAATGCTAGCTGAGAATAAGACAACAGAGAAGCACCAGTCTGTCAGAAGAGGTCAACAAGTGTAGCAGAGGAGTTATAAGCTTTTTCTTTTGCACAATTTTTACCTGGAAGCATCAGGATTCATTTATTTCTCTCTCCTATCTATCCCTTCCTTTTCAATGCCTTGCCTTCCCTTGCCTTCCCTTATCTTCCTCCTTCTTCCACTAGTCCCTCTCTTTTCCCATTCCTCTTTCTCTTTCTCTTTTTTTGCTTGGTGATCTCTCCCTGAGATTTACCTTATCCAGCTATATATAGCCATAAGCAAATCAACAGGTAAATTTTTTTTTTTGTAAAATCCCCCACATAGTGGTTATACACATCAAATGATGGATAAGAAAAGTACTTTGAAGAGTTAGAAGTGGGAACTTTTAGCTAAAATAGGAATATGACAGATTCTATCCAAAACTAGCTTGTGATCAAAGTAAAATCCTGATCCCTCCTCACTTCTGGCCACCTTAGTACCAAACAGCTGTAAGGAACTCCAGGTACTTCTGAATATTATCACCAATAAAAATTAGATTAAAATACTTAGGTAAAATATTTCAAAAGATCATAAATGAAAACTTCTCAGAACTATTAGAACCAGGGGACAAAGTGAATATAGAAAGAATCCACCAGTCACCTCACAAAAAATGAAATTGAACACAGCAAGAAATATCATAGAAAATACCTAGAGTTTTCAAGTTGAACAAAATAGATCTTTAACAAATGTAAATATTCTGCATTCCCTTGGAGAAAGAAAATAAAAGCTGGATCAAATATTTCAAATGCCAACCCTGGAGAAAAGAGAAAAAAGCATTTTGAAGGGTTTTTTAAAAATCCCACTGGCTCCAAGTGCCAAGGAGGGAAAAAAAAATTATACACTTGGGTCATAGGTACAGATTTGTATTTGTTTTTCATTTTTCTTCAGGAGAGTAAAGAAAATGAGGGTTAAAGATATGTTACATAAGAAATGAGGAAAAAGAGCAAAGAATTGACTATTTCTCATAATTGGGATATATCAGAAGAAGAATATATAAACTGGAGGTAGAGGGGGGTAGCAATCATCTAATGAATCTGAGCCATCAAAAGGATAGTTTAACGCATAGCCACATATACAAAAAATTCAGTGTAGAATAAATTAAAGTCAAGGGTGAAGTAGGCAGGGACAGAGAAAGGGAAGAGAATAGTATACCTGAGAAGGTGGAATTGGGGAGTAAATAGTCACTGGCAAAATAAATTTTAAATATAGAGGATATAATATAAGGGAGAGAGGTGTTAAAGGAAGAGAGAGGGTAAGACTCAACAACTTAGGTCAAGACTGGTAAAGAAATGAAGGTTAAAGGAGTGGAATCATATCATTTCAGTTATAGATTACCAGTGTTGATCTCATTGTCTTTCACAATCTCATTTCTTGTGTAAGCAAAGCCTCTTGGTATGGGATTCTTTCCTCACAGGTGGAGAACAATGCCTTGTACTTGTATGTGGGGAGGGCTGGAGTCAGAAAGAAAAGCTCTGAGCTCATCACTTTTGAGTCTCTTTGGATCTTTTCAATCTCTTCCTTTCTTCTCAAGTCTATTCAGTCTCTTTGGGCTTGGTAGTTCCTTCCAATATTTCTGTCTTCCAGATGTCAGATAGATGGATTATGCCAACCCCACTTCAGATTGCTGAATGAAGAATGGGACTCTCAGAAGAAGTCAACATGAGAGGAGTTGGCAGGCTGCATTATGTTGCTATTCCAAACTGGCTCCACTAGAGACTTCAGGGAATTTCTATTTGGGTGAGATCTGGGATTTTCTTTCTTGGTTGTTGCTTCCCCCCTCCCAACTGAAATACTCTTTAATCTATATTATCTGGCATATAATCTTTCCCTGTTTTTGGTTTTGTTATTGATTTGAATATATAGGTTCCTTTGCCCTATGTGTATTCATTGTAGAACTGGTTGGAAGCCAAACCTTAGAAAGTTTGGGTCATCCTTTTCCTCTTTAAAAAATAGTGATCACAAGTTTATCTTAAATCTGAAAACTATACCCCAACTTTAATAATATTTAAGGTAGAAGAAAAGGATAATTCTAGACCAGTACCCCATCTAGAGCAGAATGACCATATTCTGTCTCCAAACTTCTGCTTCTCCTGGCAGGAATTAAAATCTCCATTGGAGAAGGGTAGGTAGAAGAGACTAGAGAGGTCTATTTTGCCTCCCTATGAGTTACACAATGACGACTTCATGCTACATGTATGGGAGAGACTTTGTTATAGTCACGATAGGAGAGGGAGTGGTGATCAAAGAGAGGAAATATAGATTCTGATAAAGTAAAAACACACACCAATAATCAAAATGTTGAATATGAATGGGATCAAACAACTCATAAAATGGAGGAAACTGGCAGAATGAATTAGAAAGCAGAATGAAAAATACAGGTTTTAGAAGAAATCCAATATTATTATAAGGCGTTGAAATACAATAAATTATGCTGCATGTGAAGCGTATTTCAGGGATGACAGTTCTGGTATCAGACAAGTCAACAGCAACAATAGAGATAAAGCAGGGAAATTACTGAAATAATAACAATGTATAATTTGCATGCACCAAATGGCAAAGCAGCTAAATACTGAAAAGAAAATATAATTGAACTAGAAGAAGAAATAGAAAGCAAAAAAAAATGTCCCTCTGTTAGTCAAACATAATAAAAAAGATAAAGATGAAATAAGTTGAAGATATAAATAAAATTTAAGAAAAAAATTAATATCCTGTTGACCAATTAATAGGAATAATAAAAAGTATTCCTATTTTTCAGCTTTGTGTAGCATCTTTATCAAACTTGACCACATACTAAGGTATAAAAGACGTCATACATAAATGCATGAATGTGGAAATGAATAATAAACACATTTTTTACTGACCACAACAATGAAAATTATAATGAATAATAATTAAAAAAATAAAAAAATAAGTGTGGGCAAAGAATTACAGACAGATAATTGAAGAAAATGTTAACATGAGACAATATTTCTAAATTTGTGGGGCTTGGCAAGGCAGCCATTTGGAGGACATTTATGTCTATAAACACATTCAGTAATAGAAGTAAGAAACAAGAGATCAAATAAGTAGGCTTGCAACAATGACAAAAAATAATGGATTTAAAAAGACAAAAACAAATTCCAACAATAGAAAAAGAGAGAGAATTAAAAACAACCCCATGATAAAATTAATGAATAAAACTGGTAGCAAATTTTGAAAATGCTTTAAAATAGACCATTAATGAATTTGATTGAAAAAGGGAAGAAAATCAAATTGCCAGAAGTAAGAAAGAAAAAAAATACATCAGATGAAGGTGAAATAAATGAAATAACTGCAAACTAAATTATGTATAAGCTAAAAAACTGTTAAATGAAAATTAGAGAAATGCTTATAAAATACAAAATGCACAGATTAACTAAGCCAGAGGTGGAGAATTTGTGCAACCCAATGCCAGAAAAAGAAATTTTACAAGTTGTAAATGAATTTTCAAAAGGAAAAGCAAAAGGACTAGATTACTCTCATTAAATTGTAAACTCATTGAGGACAGGGATTCCCTTTTGCCTCTTTTTATATACCCGCAATTTAGTATAGTACCTGGCATATAATAAATGTTTAATAAAGGATTCATTGAATCTATCAATCAATGAATTACCAAGTCAATTCTATTAAATGTTCAAAGAATAATGTTATGCTACTTGTTTGCAAAAATAAACTAGAAAACTGATTAAATTCTATTTATGAAATAAATGGTATCGTAATAACTAACGTGAGAAAAGATAATGCACAGGAAAAAAAACTACAGTTCAAATATGTAATGAATATTGATATAAAGTATTGAACAAAATTTTAACAAAGAGGCTACTGTAACACATTCAAATGATTATTAGTTAGTATTAGGTTGTATTTATACCAGGAATGCAAGTTAGTTCACTATTAGGTGAAGTAGAGACATAATATATCATATTAATAAAACTCTAATGTTATGTGACTTTATCAATAAATTCAGGAAATGGTTTTAATAAAATACAATAACTATATTTAAAGGCTAAAAATAGGAAAACCTAAAACAGACCAATAGTAATAAATAGAACACATGATAATATGCTAAAGATATATACTTTATACAGTTATTCATTTATATATGTATACATAAATATTCTTTTTGATATTAAGGAAATAATGTACACTAGCATTGTCTGTCATAAAGAAACACTGGAAACTCTCCAATTTTAAGGCAAGGATGCCTAATATTGCCAATGCTATTCCAAATCATCTTTAAAATACTAGGTAGGGCAATAAGATAAGAAAAGAAATTAAGGAAATAAGTATAAGAAATATAGTAATTGCTCATGGGAGAGCCATGCTAACAGAAAAAAATAGTGATGATATTAAAATTGCATAAATATACTGTCATTACAATTGACAAGATATTTTCTAAAATTATAAAAAATAAGAGCAAAATTAATTGAGAGAAAAATTGGCCAAAAATAACAAGGGACACAAGGGGCACTCTTGGTGGAGTTTTGAATTGATCCAAACATTCTGGAGACCAATTTGGAACTATGACCAAAGGACTATAAAACTGCGCAAAAGTTTTCATCCATCAATACCACTGCTATATCAAAAGAGGGAAAAATGACCTCTTTGTGCTTATACATGTATATGTATATATGTATATATATATACACATGTATATATACATATACATCTATCCATCCATTTATCTTCCTTCCTTCCTTCCTTCCTTCCTTCCTTCCTTCCTTCC
>NW_027185715.1:7216546-7263893 GCF_028583685.1 Petaurus breviceps papuanus | reverse complement strand
TCTCTTCCCCTCTCTCTCTCTCTCTCTCTCTCTCTCCCTCTCTCTCTTTCAGCTCTTTTTTGGTGACAAAGAATTGGAAATCAAGAGGATGCCCATCATTTGGGAAATGGCTAAACAGGCTGAGGTACATGGCTGCGATGGAACACTATTCTTCTATAAGAAAAGACAAGCAGGATGATTTCAGAAAAGCCTGGAAAGACATAAACTCAGAGTGAAGTGAGTAGAACCAGGTATGGTAACACAATAACAACAATAATGTACAATGAAGAATTGTGAATGCCTTAGCTATTAACAACAATACAACCATTCAAGACAATCCCAAGGGAGTAATGATAAAACCTGCTAACTACCTGCAGAGAAAGAACTGATACTATTTGAATACCAACTAAAGCATGCTATTTTTCATTTTATTTATTTCTTTCATTTTTTGTTGGAATCTTCTTGTATAAGTGAATAACAACATTTTACATGATAGCACACATATAAACCATATAGGATTGCTTATCATTTGAGGAAGGGATGAGGGAAATGAGAGAGGGGGGATATAATTTGGAACTCAAAAGTTTAAAAAAAATTTAAATTATTTTAACATATAATTGTGGAAATATATGTACATATACATATATATTAAAAAGAAAGTAGCTCACAGTTCCTTATACAATCCTCTTTTTTCATTGTATCTTGAAATATTTGTTTATTAATTATTTTTCTGCTTTTTTTTTTGGAGGGCAATTGGGGTTAAGTCACTTAGCCAAAATCCTACAGCTAGTAAGTGTGTCAAGTGTCTGAGGCCTGATTTGCACTAAGGTCCTTCTGACTCCAGGGCTGGTGCTCTACTCACTGCACCACCTAGCTGCCCCAAAGAAACAGCATGATGATTATTTTTTATTTTTATTTTTGGAGGTCAATTGGGGTTAAGTGACTTGCCCAAGGTCACATGGCTAGTTTTTTATGTGTATGTTAAGTGTCTGAGGCCAGATTTGAACTCAGGTTCTCCTACCTCCAGGGCTCATGTTCTCTTCACTGTGCCATCTAGCCACCCCATTTATTAATGATTGAGTTCATAAAGAAAATAACATTTTGAAAAGGAAAATTAGAAGTGATCACTGCATGTAAGATATCATTACTATTTGGTGAAATGTCAAAAGCGAAGTGTCAAAAAGCTGAAAGAAATCCCAAGAGAAAGAATCCCAAGATCTCAAATGCTCAACAGTTGGGAGGGACCTCAGAGGTCAACACAGCTAACTTCATCAATTGTTGACACTTGAATTTTGAAAAACCCTAATTTTAGGAAATTTTCCCCATCCAATAGCCCAAATCTACCCTGTTAACTTATATTCATTGTTCCTGACTCTGTCCTTACAGTTGTATCATCCCAAGGCTAATTTCTTTCTATTTAACAGCCCTTCAAATACTGGAAGATACCATGTCTTCCCTTCTCCACATTTAGTAACTCTAGTTCTTTTCACTAATCCTTTTATTGAATTATCTCCAGTCCCTTTGTCATCCTGGTTGACCTCCCCTGAATATTAGAAAGTTGAATAATCTGCAAGCTGGGCTAATAATTTACTGGATAGCTCTAAGTACTTCTACCTTATTAGGATAGTCATAACCTAATACTGTGTATGAATATCAGGGTACTCAGAAATCTTCATATAAACTTGATTAGCTTTGGACACTGACACAGAGCTTAGACTGTAAATAGCATTTTTCAAGGACAATGATAATTTGTGCTGGGTTATGGGATAGTCTATCTAGCATGTAGCTATAATCCAAGACAGAATTATTTACATATCATTTAGGTCACCCTGTTCTGTGTCAATACAATTAATTGGATATGACTGGTTGGAATTTAAGTATATTGACTAGTATGTGCATCGGTCTGGCATTTAGAAGAGATTATTGCTTACAGGAAACTAGTATTTTCTGATTCTGGTAAGTAAGAGGAAGTGTCAAGGGTACTCCAATTTTCTGTGACAACAATGTTTGACCTATGATTAATTTCAATATTTATATTTATTGGCCAACCAATGTGCAGAAAATTGTCCAATGAAATTAGAGTCAGAATTGGGGATTGTCAAGAGAGCTTGGTTTAGTCAGCTATGATATATTTCTTTTTCCTCTTTCACCTAGCTTTGCTATAGGACATGCCTATCTGTCAAAGAAAATGGCAAACCATTTGGATCTCAGAAATAGGCACACAGTAGCTAGTCACTAATTGCTTTGGACACATTCGGAAGTTACTGTGCCATTTGACCTTTAGATGAGTAGCTATTTATGGTTTGGCATATCTACTGAAAGGAAACACAAGGGGACTTGACCTCTATGAGGTAATCTTTATTAGTGAATCTGGTACCACGCTGTGCGACATTGCCTGCTCTGTATTCAGCTAGTCTCCAGGCAACACTATATGGGTATCTTTCTTGATAACTGGTGTTTCACTGAAGTTACTGTTCTGGGAAGTGATGGGAGCTTACCCTTTCTCCTATTGGTTCCTTGGTTTGTTTTCTTTTCCCCCCACTTTTAATTTTAATTTTTCTGAATTACATGTAAACAATTTTTAACATTCTTTTTTCCAAATTTTGATTTCCATATTGTCTCCCACCCTAGCATTCCCTATCCCCTTCTTGAGAAAGCAAGCAATTTGATACAGATTATACATGTGCAATGGTGCAAACCATTTTCATGTTAACCACGTTGCAAAAGAAAATGCAGACCAAGACAAACAAACAAATAACAACATAAGAATAATAAAAAAGTATGCGTCAATCTGCATTCAGATTCAAACAGTTCTTTCTCTGGAGGTGGAGAACATTTCTCATCCATAAGTCTTTTGGAATTGTCTTGGATCCTTATATTACTGAGAATAGCTAAGTTATTCACAATTGATCATCTTACAAAATTGCTTACTGTCTACAATGTTCTTCTGGTTCTGCTCATTTTACTTTGTATCAGTTTATGTGAGTCTTTCCAGGTTTTTCCCAGAGCATCCTGCTAATCATTTCTTATAGCACAATAGTATTCCAACAATCATATACCGCAACTTGTTCAGCCATTCCCCAATTGCCAGTCATCCCTTCAATTTCCTGTATCTATTGATATAATCATATAATATTTTTATTATTGATAAAGCAAAGTATATTAATAGTTTTCATTATGTTAGACCATCCTTGCATTCCTGGTAAATATGCCAATTAGTCATAATGTATAACTTTTGAAATATATTGTTGTAATCTTTTAGCTATTTTATTATTTAGGATTTCTGCATCCATATTGATTAATGAAATTAGTCTAGAATTTTCTTTCTCTGTTTTTACTCTTCTTGATTTCAACTTCCAGATCTTTGCAACCACAAAACGAGTTGCTATAAATATATTTGTACATATAGATCTTTTTTCCTTTTCTTTTGATCACTTTGGGATATAGACCTATTGGTGGTTTTGCTGGGTCAAAGGGTAAACAAAGCTTTATAGCCCTATGGTCATAGTTCCAAAGGGCTCTCCACAGTGATTAGATCAATTCACAACTCTACCAATACATCAATAGTGTCCCTATCTTTCCACATACTCTCAACTTTTCTGCCGCATTAGCCAATCTGGCAGATATAAGACAGTGCCTCAGAGGTGTTTTAATTTTCATTTCCCTAATCAATATTACCTTAGAGTGTTGTTGTTTTTTTTACTCAAGATAGCTTTGATATTTTTCTTCTGAAAACTGCATGTTCACATCCTTCAACCATTTATCAATTGAGGAATGACTTGTATTCTTATAAATTTAACTTAGTTTTCCCTATATATTTGAGAAGTGAGACCTTTATCATAGAAACTTGCTGTAAAATTTCCCAATAGTCTCAATATCCTGCTTTCTTTCCAATATTTGATGCATTGGTTTTGCTTGTCAAAACAATTTTGACTTCTTGTAATCAAAATGATCAATTTTATAATCTGTAATGCCCCCTATCTCTTGTTTAGTCATGACTTCTTCCATTAGCTATAAATATGATGAATAAAATATTCCATGCTCCCCCAGTTTACTTATGATATAACCCTTTATCTTCAAATAATTTACTTATTTTGACCATAGGTTGCTTAGTTTTAAAGCTTTTCTGCAAGATAAATGAAACTCTACAGGAATGCGCTTGGATTATTTTGAACAAAAATCTCTAGGGAAATCAAAGAGTTATTGTCCTAGATGAAAGTATTGAAATGCTTTCTCTACCTCCTCACTAAAGTGTTATGCATAACAAAATAAGGAAGGAAGGAAGAGGTATTGCAAAAGACAAACTCTGACCTTCATGATACATTAATATATACTTTCAATTTAGAATTTCTCAGCAAATGAGATAGATTATATTACTCTAAACTATTTTAGAATCCATTGCCCACTCAATTACAGAATGGAATTTTTTTTTTCTGCTTTGTCAAATGAGTTGATTGTGAAGGAATGTCAGTGGGCTGATTTGTTTAGATGTGTTAGAGAATAAATAAGTAATTTGAGTTGTGTTCAATGGACACATTACAATGATGGTCAGATATTCAGTGTACCTTGGAGGAAAATTGCTTTTAATCATGCAGTTTTTAATAGAAATTCTATAGTGGTGTTTGATGTGGTAAAAGCTCATGAAAACTCTTGCTCTTAAGAATTATGGCACACCAAGCAAAATGTTTTTCAAATCACAACCCTATAGGGACAATTACAGAAGATTCAGAGCTTTCATTTTTATATTTGGTTAATTTCAATGAAATTTGTTTAAAGAGAACAGTTCTTCAAATGCTATACTGATATTTATTTTATTTTTTTCCCATGGGGAAAAGGCTGACTTCTAACAAATGTCTTATTCTGGTTGTTTTTTACACAACATTTGTAAAAAATGAATTATTTTGGTCTAGTTTAGATTATTTATTAGATGTATATTTTGGTGCATATTTTAATTTTTAAAAACTGAATTAGCTCCTTGATACAATGATGCAATATAAAGGAGGCTGCAATGTATATATTTACTTAGATTTCCCAAATATACATGAAAGAATACCTTAAAAACTTCATCTCCATAAATGTGCTTGTAATATTGTAGGTAAATTGAGGTCATTTGTAAATGACTCTTGAAAGGAAACATGGGAAAATCTGCAGACATAGGTGCCTAATCAACAGATTTTCATTAAAAATAGATATCAAAGAACTTATCCTACTTTGTCAATGAATATGACATCCACATTATTGGGATATTTATATGTACTACATAAAATGACTGGAAAGAGGGTTGGTATATTAGATATACTGTGCCATTTCTGGAGCTCAAATTTCTTTTCAGTGAAAACCTTTGAAGAGACACATAATTATTTTAGGGAATAGATTCATGAAATGCTGAATGCTTGTCCAGTTTTGTAAATAAAATTAGTTTTTAAATGTACTAGAAGAACTTACTGCTTAATGAAACCCTTAGCAAAATTTTGTCATATAGTAAAGGATCTTTTAAATTCATAAATGTCCCCTATTTTATTTGCTTTGTAAATTCAGAGTATCATATCTCAGATATTTAGAGAGCAGGGCTAGAAGGTTATCAAAATTATCTCACCTAAATCCCAACAATAACCTATTTATTCTGAGCAGTTTTTGATGCTATATATCCCCATAATGAAAATTTGTGTAACTCATTGGAGTTTGTTGGAATAGGATTAGATCAACAACATTAGACAATCTGAGATTATGTCTATATGAGAACAACATAATTGATTAATCATTTCCAAAGTGAAAACATTCAAGTGAAAGCATCTGTCTCATCAAGCACATTAAGTTCAAATGATTGATAATTTTCCTCCTCTTTTTCATTTGATTATTTTAGTGTTATTTGGATGTCGCTTAAATGATATGGCATATTGTCAGGACAATTTCAATCATATAGCTTTTCCAATTGTTTTTAAATCTGATTCAAATCTTTTGACCAACTGATACCACCAACTGATTTGACTACATTTGTGTCCCACCAAAAATGAAAAGGGAAGAATGGGAAGCTAAGCAAGAAAATTATGGAAAGACAAAAAAAGAGTTAACAGCTTGGTAAAAAAGGCACAAAAAACTGAATAACACCTTAAAAATCAGAAGGGACCAAATTATAAAAAAAAAAGGCCACAAAAATCAAATAAAGAGAAGAATGCCTTGAAAAGAATAATTAGCCAGATGGAAAAAGATATACAAAAAAATTCACTAAAGTGAAATCCTTAAAAATATAATTGGTCAGAGAACCAGATATGGGCAGAGTCAAGATGATGGAGTAGAAACAGGAACCCCGCCCGGCTCTGGCTCTCACCACCTCCAATCCATGTAAAAGGGGACTCTGAACAAACATTGGAGTTACAGAACCCACAAAATGACCCAGAGAAGCTAATCACCTGCTGAGGACAGCCTGGCATGAATTGGCTAGCACAGCACTCTGGGAGCTGAGACCAGCTCTACAACGAGGTGTTAGGCCCAGGGCGGGCCTGACCAGCCACCAGCTGGAGGGACTACAGATCACCAGCAGCTATGGTCATTTCCAGAATTATCAACACATAGATGTTAAGGACAAAGTGAGAGTTTGGTGGAGTGTGGACTTTGGAACCCAGTAGTTGGAAGTACCTCGGCTTTTGCCCCTGGTTTGAGAAGCTGCTGAGGGCTGTGGCACAACTGCCTCCAGGCAGCTTCAGCTCCTGTCCTGCAGACTGTAGGGGGACAAAGCAAACAGTATGAGGGGTAATCCCTTTTGGTTTAACATGCTTTGATCTGGATTGTAGTCTAGGGTGGAGGTCCTAGGGTGTGTGACCAGCTTGCCAGAGTGTATGGAGGCTTCAGCAAGGGCACCCAACTAATACCTCTGGCACCTAAGAAAAACCCTGGTTTGGTAGGAAGCTCCCCTGTCTGGTAGCAGAGTCATACTCTGGCAAAAAGCCCAAAAGTCAAGTAATTGAGTGGCAACATGACCAGGCAAAGGAAGCAAAGTAAACAGAAGAATCCAAGATTAGAAACCTATATTGGGGACAAGAAGGAGCAAAGCACGGAACAGGAGAAAGACAATGAAGTCAGAACTCATGCACTAAAAGCTTCAAAGGAAAATATGAGCTGGTTACAGGACATAGAAGACCTTAAGAAGCAGATAAGAGAATTGGAGGAAAAATTGGGAAGAGAAATGAGAATGATTCAAGAAAATAATGAAATTCTCGAGAGTCAACAGCCTGACTGAGGAAAATCACACCTTAAAAATTGTCTAACTCAAATGGCAAAAGAGGCTCAAAAAGGCAAAGAGGAGAAGAATTCCTTAAAAAGATGAATTTGCCAGATGGAAAAAGAATCTCAAAAGCTCACTGAGGAGAATCATTCCTTCAGGATTAGACTGGAGAAAATGGAAGCTAGTGACTTTATGAGAAATCAAGATGCTGTTAAACAGATCCAAACAAATGAAAGAATAGAGGGCAATGTGAATATATCTCATGGGAAAAACCACCGACCTGGAAAATAGATCCAGGAGAGATAATTTTAAAATTATTGGACTACCTGAAAGCCATGATCAAAGAAAGAACCTAGAAATCATCCTTCAAGAAATTCTCAAAGAAAACTGCCCTGATGTTTTAGAACCAGAGGGCAAAACAGAGGTGGAAAGAATCCACTGATCACCTCCTGAAAAAGATCCCCAAAAGAAAACTCCTAGGAATATTATAGCCAGGTGCCGGAGTTCCCAGATCAAGAAAAGCATATTACAAGCAACTAGAAAGAAACAATTTGAATATTGTGGAAACACAGTCAGGATAACTCAGGATCTGGCAGCATCTACACTGAGGGATCGAAGGGCTTGGAATATGATATTCCGAAGGGCAAAGGAACTGGGATTAAAAACAAGAATCACCTACCCAGCAAAACCGAGTATCATGTTTCAGGGGAAAATATGGTCATGCAGTGGAAGAGAGGACTTTCAAGCATTCTTGCTGAAAAAACCAGAGCTGAATAGAAAATTTGACATTCAGATACAAGAAGCAAGAGAAGCATGAGGAGGTAAACAGGGAAAAGAAATCATAAGGAACTTATCAAAGTTGAACTATTAACATTCCTACTTGGATAAATGATAATTGTAACTGATGTAACTTCTAAGTATGAAAATAGTTGAAGGGAATATATATATATATATATATGTCTATATCAGAGGGTATATGGGCATATGAATACATATGTGAATGTGTGTATATATATTTATGGGTATGCATAGACAAAGGGTACAGGACCAATTTAATAGGAAGGGATGATACTTAAAAGGTGAAATTAAAAGGTGAGAGAGGAATATAATGAGAGGAGATGGGGAGAGACAGAATGGGGTAAACTATCTCATATAGAAGAGGCAAGGAAAATGGTTAAAATGGCGGGGAAGAATAGGAGGGCAAAAGGGAATGGGTCTACCTTATTCTCATGGAATTTGACTTGGGGAGAAAATGAAATACACACTAAATAGGGTATCTCACCCTACATGAGAGTAGGGGGCAAGGGGATGAGAGGAGGGATGATGGAAGGGAGGGCAGGGTGGGGGGAAGGGAAGTTGGGAGTACCCACTTTTGAAAAGGGACGGGATCAAAGTAGAGAATAGAACAAGTGGGAGGTGGGATAGGAGGGAGGGAAATATAGTTAGTCTTTTACAATATTTCTACTATGTTAATGTTTTACATTAGCTACACATGTACAACCTATACTGAACTGCTTATCTTCCCAGTAAGGGTGGGTGACAAGGGAAGAAGGGAATAAATCTGGAATTCAACATTTTTAAATCAAATGTTATATATATATATATATATATATATATATATATATACATATATATATTATTAATAATACTACTTCACATGTAACTGGGAAATAAGATATACAGGAGGCACTTGGGCATAGAGATCCTCCATGCCCTACTGCAAAAGTCAAAGGGGGTATGGGAGAAGATATGGGAAAGAGAAGATTGGAGGAGGGAGGGGATATCCTATGGGCCTGCTACTTTGGGGCAGTGGGTAGGTGAAAAACGGGGAGAAAATTTGTAACTCAAAATCTGGCAGAAATGAGTGATGTAAATTAAAAGTTAATAAAGCATTTGAAAAATGAAAAAAAAATTAACTGGTCAGGTAGAAAAGGACCTGCAAAAGAATCAGTGAAGAAAATTATTCCTTAAAATATAGAGTTGGTCAGGTAGAAGCTAATGACATTTTGGGACATCAAGAAACTGTCAAACAAAGCAAAAGAATGAAAAAAAGAGAAGAGAATGTAAAATATTTCATTACAACTACAATTGAGTTGGAAAATAGATCCAGTAGAGAGAATTTAAGAATGACTGAATTACCTGAAAGTCATGATAAAAAAGGAACCTAGACATCATCCTTTAAGATATTATCCAGGAAACCTGTCCTGATATTCTAGATTTCTACACACTCAAATGGGTATCTTACCCTACAAGAGGTTAGGAGGAAGGGGATAAGAGGGGGGATAATAGAAGGAAGGGCCGATTGGGGGAGAGGATAGTTAGAAGCAAACACTTTTGAAAACTGACAAGGTCAAAGGAGAAAATGGAATAAATGGGGGGGGCGGGATAGGAAGGAGTGATATAGTTAGTCGTTCACAGCATGACCACTGTGGAAATGTTTTGTGTAACCACACATGTATAACTTATATTGAATTGCTTGTATTCCCAGTGCAGGTGGGTAAGGAGAGATGAAGGGAGAGAATCTGGAATTCAAAGTTTTTAAAACATAAGTTAAAAATTGTTTTTACATGCAACCAGGAAATAAGATATACAGGCAATGAGTTATAGAAATCCATCTTATGCTAAAAGATAATAAACATTAGTAAAATTGTAAAGAATTATTACCAGTGGAGTAAACAATGAGAAAGAAGGAACGAAAAAAACAAAACAAAAGAAAATGCAAAAGACAGAGAGCAGGTAGTTTCCTTCAATCTGCATTCAGATTATAGTTCTTTTCTTTGGATGTGGATAGCCTTTCCATCATGAGTCTTGTAGAGTTATCTTAGAAACTTGCATTGCTAAGAGGAACTCAGGCCATCAAAGTTAATCGTCACAGATATGATGTGTCTGTAATTGTGTACAAAATTCTCCTGGTTCTGCTCTCCTCACTCAGCATCAGTTTATATAAGTCTCTCCAGGTTATTATGAAGGCTGTCTGCTCCTCATTTCTTATAGCACAAAAGTATTTCATTACATTCACGTACTACAACTTGTTTAGTCATTCCTCAATTGATGAGGATCCCTTTGATTTCCAATTCTTTGCCACCACAGGAAAAAAAACCTGCTAAAATACTTTTGTATTAGTTGTCCCTTTTCCCACTTCTAACATCTCTTTGGGATATAGCCCTAGAAGTGGTTATGGGGTCAAAGAGTATGCAACTTATTTATAGCCTTTTGGGCATAGTTCCAAATTGCTCCCCAGAATTGTTGGATCAGATCCCAACTCCACCAACAATGTATTAGTTTTCCAATTTTTTCCACATTATGTCCAGCATTTACTATTTTCCTGTTTTTCATCTTAGCCAATCCTACTCATGAGATGTGGTTCCTCAGTATGATTTTGATTTGCATTTCTCTAATCAATTGTGATTTAGAGCATTTTTTCATATGCTTATAGATATCTTTAATTTCTTCTTCTAGCTTGTCCCCATTACATATACTTGCTGATGGTTTTAGATAGATGCTACTTATTATTTTAACAAAGACTCTATTCCTACACTTTCTAATGTTTTTAATAGGAATGAGTGTTGTATTTTCTCAAACACTTTATCTGCATCAATTGAGATAATCATATGGTTTCTATTAGTTTTGTTGTTGATATGATTGATTATACTAATAGTTTTCCTAATATTAAACCATCCTTGCATTCCTGGACTAAATCCTACATGAGCAAAGTATATTATTCTTTTGATAAGTTGTAGTAGTCTTTTTGCTAATATTTTATTGAAAATTTTTGCATCTATATTCATGAGGGGAATTGGTCTATGATTTTCTTTCTCCATTTTGTCTCTTCCTGATTTAGGTATCAGTACCATATTTGTGTCATAAAAAGAATGTGGTATGCCTCCCTCTTCTCCAATTTTTCCCAAATAGTTTGCAGAGTATTAGAATCTATTATTCTTTAAATGTTTTATGGCATTTGCTAGTAAATCCATCTGGCCCTGGAGATTTTTTCCTAGGGAGTTCATCGACTGCTTGTTCAATTTATTTTTCTGAAATGGGGTTAATTAAGTATCTTATTTCCTCTTAGTTAATCTAGGCAATTTATATTTTTGTAAATATTAATCCCTTTCACTAAGATTGTCAAATTTATGGTCATACAATTGGGTAAGATAATTCCTAATGATTGTTTTAATTTCCTCTTCATTGGAGGTAGATTCACCCTTTTCATTTTTTATACCTGTGATTTCATTTTCTTTTTCTTTTTATCAAATTGACTAGAGGTCTATCAATTTTATTATTTTTATTTATAAAACCAGCTCTTAATTTTATTTATTATTTCAATAGTTTTCTTAATTTCAATTTTATTAATCTCACCTTTGGTCCCCAGTATTTCCAATTAAGTATTTAATTGGGGATTTTCAATTTGTTCTTTTTCTAGCTTTTTCAGTTGCATGCCCAATTTATTGATTTCCATTTCTCTATTTTATTCATATATTCATTCAGAGATATAAAACTTCCCCTAAGCGCTGCTTTTGCTGCATCCCACAAGTTTTGGCATGTTGATTCACTGTTGTTACCTTCTTGAAGAAAGTTATTGATTGTTGCTATAATTTCTTGTTTGAACCACTTATTCTTGAAGATTAAGTTATTTAGTTTCTTTTTTTCTTTTTAAAATAAACTTTAATTTATTAATTTGTTTGTTTCCTTTTAGTTTACAGGATTCAATTCCACAATTCCTTGAATTTCACATTTTTTCCCCCTTCCTCCCCTCCCCCCCCATGGCTGCTTATTATCAAGTATAGGATCTGTAAATACTTTCACATTATACAATGGTCAGGTTATAAGGATGGATTGTACCAGCTGGAATGAAAAATGGTAAAGAGGACATAAAATCAAATAAGAGAACGAAAAAATCAGGTATTTTGCTTCCACCTGGATATAAATTTAGTTCTTTCTAGTTCTTTCTCTGGATGCATGTTTTTCTCTCCATCATGTGTCTTTTGGGATTGACTTATATCCCTGTATTGTTGAGAAGAGTCCAGTCTATCAAAGTTGGTCATCACACATACGTTGTGTCTGTAATTGTGTACAAATTCCTCCTGGTTCTACTCTTCTCACTCAGCATCAGTTCTTTTAAGCCTCTCCAGGTAAATATGAAGACCGCCTGCTCTCCGTTTCTTATGGCGCAATAGTATTCCATAACATGCATATACCACAACTTGTTCAGCCATTCCCCAATTGATGGGCACCTCCTTAATTTCCAATTCTTTGCCACAACAAAAAGAGCTGCTATAAACATTTTTGTACATATGGGTCTTTCTCCCATTTTTATGATCTCTTTGGGGTATAACCCTAGGAGTGGTATTGCTGGATCAAACGGTATGAAAGTATTTATAGCCCTTTGGGCATAATTCCAGATTGCTCTCCAGAAAGGCTGGATCAGTTCACAACTCCACCAACAATGCATTATTGTTCCAGTTTGCCCACATCCTCTCCAGCATTTGTCATTTTCCTGTTTTGTCATCTTAGCCAATCTGACTGGTGAGATGTGGTACCTCAGAGTTGTTTTGATTTGCATTTCTCTAATCAATAATGAATTAGAGCATTTCTTCATGTGCTTATAGATAGCTTTAATTTCTTTCTCTGAAGACTGCCTGTTCATATCCTTTGACCATTTATCAATTGGGGAATGACTTCTATTCTTATACATTTGACTCAATTCTCTGTATATTTTAGAGAAGAGTCCTTTGTCAGAGACATAGGTTGTAAAGATTCCCAATTTGCCACCTGCCTCTTAATCTTGGTTACATTGGCTTTATTTGTACAGAAACTTTTCAATTTCATGTAGTCAAAATTATCAATTTTACATTTTATAATGTTCTCTAATTCCTGTTTCATCATAAAGTCATTCCCTCTCCACAAGTCTGATAGGTAAACTATTCCTTGTTTTAACAGACTGCTTACAGTATCAACCTTTATACCTAGATCATGAACCCATTTAGACTTGGTTTTGGTATATGGTGTTAGATAATGGTCTATGTCCAGTTTCTGCCATACTATATTCCAGTTTTCCCAGCAGTTTTTGTCAAACAGTGAGTTTTTATCCCAAAAACTAGGGTCTGGGGGTTTATCAAACAATACATTACTGTAGTCATTGACTTCTGAATCGTGTGCCTAATCTATTCCATTGATCCACTTCTCTATTTCTAAGCCAGTACCAGGTAGTTTTGATGACTGCTGCTTTATAGTACAGATTGAAATCTGGTAAAGCTAGTCCACCTTCCCTAGCATTTTTTTTTCAATAATTCCCTTGATATTCTGGACCGTTTATTCTTCCAGATGAATTTTGTTACTATTTTTTCTAACTCTATAAAGTAGTTTTTTGGTAAATTAATTGGTATGGCACTAAATATATAATTTAATTTAGGTAAAATTGTCATTTTTATTATATTAGCTCGACCCAGCCATGAGCAATTGATATTTTTCCAATTAGTTAGATCTGACTTTATTTGTGTGAAAAGTGTTTTGTAGTTATGATCATACAGGTCCTGGGTTTGTTTTGGCAGGTACATTCCCAAATATTTTATAATGTCTACAGTAACTTTAAATGGGATTTCTCTTTCTACTTCTTGCTGTTGAATTTCATTGGAAATATATAGGAATGCTGAGGATTTATGTGGGTTTATTTTATATCCTGCAACTTTGCCAAATTTATTTATTGTCTCAAGCAGTTTTTTACTTGATTCTCTAGGATTCTCTAAGTATATCATCATATCATCTGCGAAGAGTGATAGCTCGGTCTCTTCTTTACCTAACTTGTTTCCTTTGATTTCTTTTTCTTCTCTAATTGCTACTGCTAACATTTCTAGTACCAGATTGAATAAGAGGGGTGATAGTGGACACCCTTGTTTCACCCCTGATCTTATGGGAAATGCTTCCAGCTTCTCCCCATTACATATAATACTTGCTGATGGCTTTAAATAGATGCTACCTATTATTTTAAGGAAGGCTCCATTTATTCCTATACTTTCTAATGTTTTTAATAGGAATGGATGTTGTATTTTGTCAAAAGCCTTTTCTGCATCTATTGAGATGATCATGTGGTTTCTGCTAGTTTTATTGTTGATATGATCAATTATACTGATGGTTTTCCTAATATTAAACCATCCTTGCATTCCTGGAATAAATCCTACCTGATCAAAGTGTATTACTCTTGAGATAAGTTGCTGTAGTCTTTTGGCTAGTATTTTATTTAGAATTTTTGCATCTATATTCATGAAGGAGATTGGTCTATAATTTTCTTTCTCTGTTTTATCTCTTCCTGATTTAGGTATCAGTACCATATTTGTGTCATAAAAAGAATTTGGTAGGACTCCTTCTTCACTAATTTTCCCAAATAATTTGTAGAGTATTGGAATCAATTGTTCTTTAAATGTTTGATAGAATTCACTAGTGAATCCATCTGGCCCTGGAGATTTTTTCCTAGGGAGGTGACTGATGGCTTGTTCAATTTCTTTTTCTGAGATGAGATTATTTAAGTAATTTACTTCCTCTTCAGTTAATCTGGGCAACTTGTATGTTTCTAAATACTCATCCATTTCCCTAAGATTGTCAAATTTATGTGCATACAATTGGGAAAAATAATTCCTAATTATTGTTTTGATTTCCTCTTCATTGGAGGTAGATTCACCCTTTTCATTTTTGATACTCATAATTTGGTTTTCTTCTATCTTTTTTTTATCATATTGACTAAGGGTCTATCAATTTTGTTGGTTTTTTCATAAAACCAGCTCTTGGTTTTATTTATTAGTTCAATAGTTTTCTTAATTTCGATTTTATTAATCTCTCCTTTAGTCTTCAATATTTCTAGTTTAGTATTTAATTGGGGATTTTGAATTTGTTCTTTTTCTAGGTTTTTTAATTGCATGCCCAATTCGTTGAGCTCCCTTTTCTCTAATTTAATCACGTATGCACTCAGGGATATAAAACTTCCCCTTAAGAACTGCCTTTAATGCATCCCACAGATTTTGGTATGTTGTCTCATTATTATCATTCTCTTGAATGAAATTACTGATTGTTTCTATAATTTCTTGTTTGACCCACTCATTCTTTAGGATTAAATTGTTTAATTTCCAGTTAGTTTTTAGTCTGTCTTTCCCTGGCCCTTTATTGCATATAATTTTTATTGCATCATGATCTGAGAATGATGCGTTTAATATTTCTGCCTTACTGCATAGAATTGTGAGGTTTCTGCCCTAGAACATGGTCAATTTTTGAGTATGTGCCATGAACCACTGAGAAGAAAGTATATTCCTTTTTATCCCCATTCAGTTTTCTCCAGAGATCTATCATACCTATCCTCTCTAACAATCTGTTCACCTCCTTAACTTCTTTCTTGTTTATTTTGAGGTTGGATTTATCAAGTTCAGATAGGGGGAGATTAAGGTCTCCCACTAGTATAGTTTTGCTATCTATTTCTTCCTCTAATTCCTTTAGCTTCACCTCTAGGAATTTGGAAGCTACACCACTTGGTGCATATATGTTAAGTAGTGATATTGCTTCATTCTCGATGGTGCCTTTTAACAGGATATAGTTTCCTTCCTTATCTCTTTTAATTAGGTCAATTTTTGCATTTGCTTTATCTGAGATAAGGATTGCTACCCCTGCTTTTTTTACTTTAGCTGAGGCATGATATATTTTACTCCAACCTTTTACCTTTACCTTGTGTGTATCCCTCTTTTTCAGATGTGTTTCTTGTAAACAGCATATTGTAGGATTATGATTTCTAATCCATTCTGCTATCTGTCTCCGTTTTATAGGAGAGTTCATTCCATTCACATTTACAGTTATGATTGTTATCTGTTTCTTTCCCCTTATCCTATTCCTGCCCCTGTTAATGTTCATATTTTTCCTCCCTTCTCCCTTCCCCCCCTTAATAGTTTTCCTTTTGATCACCGCCTCCCTCAGTGTTCCCTTTTCGGCCCCCCTCCCTTTTCCTCCCCTTTTCCCCTTACTACTTCCCTCTCTACAAACCACTCCCACCCCCTTTTGTAACCCTTTCCCCCTCCTACTACCTGTAGCATATTGTTATACTTAATGAGGTATGCTATTTTTTCTTCGCATCAAGAATGACAGGAACAGATCTCATGCGAAGCTCCTCTCCCACCCCTCTTTCTCTCTAAAATGATGTGTGTTCTCCTTGTTTACCTTTCTAAGTCACTGTTGCTTCTCATAATTGGAGGTTGAATTTTCCATTGAGTTCTGGCTTTTTAATCAAGAAGGTCTGGAACTCTGTTATATCATTGAATGACCATCTCTTTGCCTGGAAGAATATGCTCAGTCTCGCTGGGTATGTGATCCTTGGTTGTAATCCAAGCTGTTTGCCTTCCTGAAAATTGTATTCCACTGCCTCCGATCTTTCAGTGTGGAGGCTGACAAATCCTGTGCAATCCTCACTGTGGACCCTCGATATCTGAATTGTTTGTTTCTGGCCGCTTGAAGTATTTTCTCTTTTATCTGGTAGTTCTGGAGTTTGGCCACAACATTTCAAGGATTTTTCAGTTTGGGATCTCTTACAGCAGGTGTCTGGTGGATTCTGTCGATTTCTATTTTCCCCTCAGGTTCAAGTATCTCAGGGCAGTTTTCCTTAACGAGCTCTTGGAGAATGTTGTCCAGGCTCATTTTTTCATCATAATTTTCTGGTAGGCCTATGATTCTCAGATTATCTCTCCTGGATCTGTTTTCCAGGTCAGTTATTTTTTCTTTGAGGTATTTTGCCTCTTTTTCTAATTTTTCATTTTTGTTGTTTTGCTTGGCTACTTCTTGGTTTCTCATAGAGTTATTTGTTTCCATTTGCTTAATTCTGGTTTTTAGCAAATCATTTTCCTTGGTTAATTTTTGAAGCTCCTTTTCCATATCATACACTTTTCTTTTTAGAGAGATGTTTTCCTCATTATAATGCTTTTCAAATTCTACTATTTTTGTTTTGAGAGAATTATTCATTTTCTCTTCTATCTCTCTCATTTTGCTTTCAAAGTTCCTTTTGATCTCATCTAGGAGAGCCTTCTGTGCTTGGGATCCATTCCCTGTTGAAGTTTCAGCTGTGGGTGTGGAGTCCACATTGTCTCCCTCTGAGGTTGGTTCCTCCCTCTGAGGATAGTAGGACTCTAGAGTCTTTGTCTTTATAGTCTGCTTTCTACCCATTTTGAGGCAGGGTCCTAACCACGCCCTTCCTCTAGGATCCCAAGCCTTTACTGTAGAGGGTTTTGCCCTGGACAATAGTTACTATATTTTCAGGGTCAGAGGGGGGGTTTGGAGCAAGTGGGGTTCACTCTGTCATCCTCGTCTTTGGAGGTCCTGAAAGGGGCTTTTTAAAAAAAGATTTCTGTGCTATGATGTGGTAGCCCCAGGAGTGTTTGCTGTCCAGTATAGGGGCCCCTGTCTTTGCTTCTTACCTTGCTCTTTCCAGTCCCAGCCCTTTGGTGATAGGCCTGGCAGTGGACCTTGTGGTTGGTGGGAAGACTTGCCCTCGGAGTTGATCAGGCCCCTTCCTGGCCTGCGTCGGCCACCGCGCTGCTGTGCCACCGCCGCGCCTTCCCGGCCTGCGTCCGCGCGCCGCCGCACAGCCGCCGCCGCCACGCCTTCCAGGCCCGCGTCCGCCACCGCGCCTACCCGGCCTGCGACCGTGCACCGCCCAAGTTATTTAGTTTCTAATTAGTTTTTAATCTATCCTTCCATGACCCTTTATTACATATAATTTTCATTGCATCATGATCTGAGAAGGATGTAATTAATATTTCTGTCTTTCTGCACTGAATTGTGAGGTTTTTATGCCCTAGTACATGATCAGGTTTTGTGGATGTGCCATGTATGGCTGAGAAGAAGGCTTATTCCTTTTTATCCCCATTCAGTTTTCTCCCAGAGGTCCATCATATCTACCTTTTCTAAAATTCTATTTACCTCCTTAACTTCTTTCTTGTTTATTCTGAGGTTAGATTTATCAAGTTCAGAGAGGGGAAAATTGAGGTCCTCCACTAGTAAAGTTTTGTTATCTATTTCTTCCTTTAACTCTGTTAACTTCTATTCTAGGTATTTGGCTGCTATACTGCTTGGGGCATATATGTTTAGTAATGATATTGCTTCACTTTTAATGGTGCCTTTTAGCAGGATATAGTTTCCTTCCTTATCTCTTTTAATTAGACCTAGTTTTGCTTTTGCTTCATCTGAGATAAGGATTGCTACCCTTCCTTTTTTTACTTTATCTGAAACATAATATATTGTACTCCAGGCTTTTACCTTTACCTTGTGTGTATCCCCCTGTTTTAAATGTGTTTCTTGTAGATAGTATATTGTAGGATTATGGTTTTTAATTCATTCTGCTATCCACCTCTGTTTTATGGGAGAGTTCATCCCATTCACATTTAATGTTATGATTACTATCTCTGTCTTTTCCTCCATCCTATTCCCTTCCCTGTTTATGCTTTTATTTCTCCCTTGTCCCTTCTCCCTTCTCCCTTCCCCTCCTTAAGAATTTTCCTTTTGACCACTGCCTCCCTCAGTATTCCCTCCCTATCAACCCCCCTCCATTTTTCTACCCTTTCCCCTTACTACTTCTTTCTTACCTTCCTACCCCTCCCCCCCACCTTTTCTTACCCCTTCCCCCTCCTACTGACTGTAGTGTACTATAGATTTTTATACCTAATATAATATGCCATTTCCTCCTTGAACCAAAATTGATGAGAACAAATCTCATATAGTGCTCCTCTTCCTCCCCTCTTTCCCTGTATTATGATAAGTTTTATGTCTCTTCATGATAGAGTCCTATATTTAACTATGTTATTCCCTCCGTATACCAAAACCAATGAAGGCAAAGCTCACACAATGGTCATCTTCCTCCCTTCTTTCCCTCTATGGTAATATGTTTTTATTCTTCTTTGTGTGGCACGATTTACCCTTTTCTGCTTCCTCCTCCCCTCTTCTTCCATTATAGTCCCTTTGCACCCCTAGATAAAGTTTTTAATCATCATTTTAGTCAATTTATACCCACACCCTCTATTTATCTATATCACTTTTAAATGTTTTGATAAGCATACAATTCTCCATATTGACAGGTATCACCTTCCCATTTAGGGATGTAAACAGTTCGCTCTTATTAAATGACAAGTTGTGTGTGTGTGTGTGTGTATGTTCCCTTTTTACTTTTTTATGTCTCTCTTGAGTCTTGTATTTGGAGATCAGATTTTCCATTGAGCTCTGGCTTTTTCATCAGGAGCATCTGGAAATCCCTTATTTCATTGAATGACCATCTTCTTGACTAAACGATTATGCTCAGTTTTTCTGGATAGCTGACCCTTGGTTTTAGCTGAACTCTTTTGCCTTATGAAATATCATATACCAGTCCCCCCAATCTTTCAATGTAGAAGCTGCTAGGTCTTGTGTGATCCTGACTGTAGTTCTGTGATATTTGAATTGTTTCTTTCTGGCTGCTTGCAGTATTTTCTCCTTTACCTGATTGTTCTGGAATTTGGCTACAACATTTCTTGGAGTTTTAAATTTGGAATGTCTTTCAGGGGGTGTCCAGTGGATTCTTTCAATTACTATTTCACCTTCTGTTTCTAGGACCTCAGGGCAGTTTTCCTTGATGATTTCTTGGAAGATGTTGTCTAGGCTTTTTTTTTTTCATCATGACTTTTCAGTAGACCAATAATTCTTAGATTTTCTTTCCTGTATCTGTTCTCCAGGTCAGTTATTTTTCCATTGATATATGTTACATCTTTTTCTAATTTTTCATTATGGAGGTTTTGTTTGACTGATTCTTGATGCCTCATCAAGTCATTAGTTTCAATTTGACTGATTCTAATTTTTAGTGAATTGTTTTCCTCGGTTAATTTTTGAAGCTTCTTTTCCATGTGTTCAGATTTCAATTTTTGGGATTTATTTTCTCCAGTTAGATTTTGAATCTCTTTTTCTATTTCACACATTTTATTTTTAAGTAGTTGTTTTCTTTTTCTTTCATAGAAATGTTTTTCTATTTTCATAATTGTAATTTTAAAAGAATGGGTCAATTTATCTTCTACCTCTCTTACTGGTTGTTAAATGTCCTTCTTGAGCTCTTCCAAGGGTGCTTTCTGGGCTTTACACCAATTGATATTCCCTTTTGAGGCTTCAGCTGTGGGTGTAGAGTCAATGCTGTCTCTTTCTGAATTTGATTCTTCACACTGGCAATAATAGAATTCTACAGTCTTTTGTCTTTGCTATCTGTTTTCCCCATTTGGAGGGACAGCCTTAGCCACACTCTTCCTCTAGGACTCCCAAGCCTTCAGTTGGTTCCAGTATGTTAGGATTTTACTCTAGGGCAATATTCTCTGCATTTTCAGGGTTGGATAATGGGGGGGGGTAATTAGAGAAGCTGGGGTTTATTCTGCTATCCTGTTCCCTGAAACTTCATGTAGGTGATTTTAAACTTCCAGGTTGTGGGTTAATAGCTCCAGAAGTAGCTGCAGTCACTGACATGGGTCCTGTGTTTGTCTCTTACCCAGCTCTGTCAGATCTTCAGTCCTGCTGTGATAGGCCAGGGTATCACCTCTGTGGTTGGTGAATTAGCTTGCCTGGACTAGCTCTGGCTGCACCATGCACCGTGTCCTCCTCCACTCACTGCATCCTCCTCTGCATGCTGCATGCACCTCTGTGATCTGTGTCTTTCTCTGCATCCCTCTTTGGGAGTAGATCATCTAATTCAACTACATTTTTGCTCATAAGGAAACATATGCCCAGAGAGATTAAATGACTATTCCTTTTTATTGACACTTCCACACTCTCTACCACCATTATTTACTAATCTTTCTTCTTTTCAACATTCACCATCCAATTCAGATCCTGATGACCATTATCTACCAATATTAAGTCTTCTTTTCCTTTGAAGATCAATTTTTTTCCTTCAAAGAAGTTAATTTTTCCCAACTAAGGATTTGAAAAAAAATTCAGCCTCCCCTTTTTCCATCTAGGATATTACCATAGTTTTATTCTTCATGTTATTAACATGGTTTAATGAATTTAAAATCTTCTTCATGAAGAACAAACTCTGTAATTATGATATAAATCTAACCTGATCATAATATAAAATCTGTCTAATATAGTAGACTACTGTTATGGGAACAGGAATTTAAGATCTTCCCTGCCCCTAGGCCCTTTGATAGGCTTAAGTGACTCTGAGAACCTTCCTTGATTTGAAAATATACCCCCCTAATAGGCTGAATATGGTCACATGGAGCCTGTTGCAGGAGGCTTGGTTTTCAGGAATGCCCACACCTGTTTGCTTTTTGATTGGGCATTGGGTCTAGAGGGCTGAGACGTTCTTTGAGCTGGGAGAAGGCTATATATATATACCCTGATATGAGATTTTGTCTTGGGGCTCACTTTGAGAAGAGTTTTGTGATTTGACCAGATGAGACTCTGGGCCGTGTTGAGCCCCCTGGCTTTGAAAACCCAAATGTTTGTGCTTCCCTCTCCAGTAACTGACTGGGTATGGATGTAAAGGTCAGACAGATGGAAGCCTGTCTGCTTATGTCTTTCTGTATTTGTTTTCTTCTTATAACCTCTGTATTCTCTGAAGTTCGGGGTGCTGACCTTTTTACCTTAAATAGGTAAATGACATATGTTTGATTAAAGCAAGAGTGTTAACCAATTTTGAGTTGCTTTCATTTAGAAAAACAGATCTAAGAACCTGTGTTGGCAGCCACCCTGGGTATGCTAGGGTGCTTTCTGCTACACCTAAATACTAATATTTCATTTTAGTTGTAGTTAGTTTTCTTTCTCTACTTTGTTTATTCCTTGTTTAGGTATTAAAGTATCATATTCATATCAAGTATCAAAGATATCATATCATATCATAGGTATTTGTATCATATAAAGGGATTGGAAGGGTGTGTTCTTTTCTAATTTTTGTAATTAATAAAAACAATTATTTCTTCAATGTTTCATAGAATTCATTTGTAAATCCATCTAGTCTTGGATATTTTTTGTTTTCCTTTAAGAATTTAGTTAAATTTCTTTTTCTTATATTGGGTTATTTAAATAATTTATTTTTTGTATTCCTCTGTTACCATATCTGTGCAATTCATTTCAAATTCATGTATTTGCTTTATGTTATCATTTTTGTTAGTGTAAAATTGGGCAAAGTCATTTCTGATAATTTCCTTAATTCTTCTTCAGTTGTTGTGAGTTCTCCTTTTTAATTTTCAATAGTTTGTTTTTCATCTTTTTAAAATTCAGGTTAGCTAATAATTTATGTATTTTGTTTTAAAAATAACTTAGAGTTTTGTGTATCGATTCAAAGTTATTTTTGCTTTTACTTTTTTGCTTTAATTTCTTCTTTAATTTTCACAATTTTGCTTTGTTGTTTAGTCAAAGATTTTTTATTGGTTATTCTTTATTTTTCATTTATATGGCCAGTTAATTGATTGATTCATTCTCTCTCACCAGTGAAAGAATTTCCATTAGGCCTTCTTTAGCTGCATTCAATACATGACCAATTATTTTCATTTTCTTTGACAAAATTTTAAACTTTTCATATGATTTTCTATAAAATTATATTACTTATACTCAAATCATTGTTGAATCCTTTCTTTAAGGGTCTTATATTGAACATTATTATATTATATTAATTTTAGTATAGTATGTTATGTTATGTTATATCATATCTTATCATATGCAGTATTATTATTTTACTATATATTTTATTAAATTATGAGTTGTATTATGTTTATTCCATATGCTTTTACATGTTTTTGGTGAGGTATTTATTTCACTAATGCATGGTCAATTTTTATAAGATACCATGTACAGCCAAGAGGTATATAAAAACATTTATATTTCTATTCAGTAATCTGCAGTGATCTGTCATCTTTATTTTCTAAAGTTGTATTCAGATCCTTACCTCCTTTCCAGTTCAAATGAATATGATGTTCATAGGATGTTCCTCAATCAGTTCATGACTAAATAGTCTTCCTTTAATTTATATCTCTTAGGCAATGATTACTTCTGTCTTTCACCCTCCCTTCCTTTCCCCAATATAGGGCACAATTTCTCCCATTTTTGTCTTTTTTTTCTCCCTTCCTTGCTTTCTTCCTTCCTTCCTTTATCTTCCTTCCTTTATCTTCCTTCCTTTATCTTCCTTCCTTCCTTCCTTCCTTCCTTCCTCCCTTCCTTCCTTCCTTCCTTCCTTCCTTCCTCCCTCCCTCCCTCCATCCCTCCCTCCCTTCTTTCTTTCTTTTTTTTTTTTTTTTTTTTTTTTTTTTTTTTTTTTTTTTTTTTTTTCTTGTCATATTGTTCAAGGGATCTATCTTATGTGTGTTTCTCAGCCCAAGACATCTCCTCATGTATTCAAGATTTTTCTGTGATTTGTTAATTTAATCTACCTTAGTATCTAAGTAGGAGAATTTCTTGAGAATAGGACAATTTCTCTTTTTTTCTGCTGGTTGTATGATTCATATATATATATATATATGTATAAATATATACATATGAAAGGAGTGAAAGGAATAAGCATTTTATTAAACATCTGCTAAGTGACAAGCACTCTTCTAAGCACTTACAAATATTTCATTTGATCCTTACAACCAGATGAGGTAAGTACTGTTTTTTTCCCCATTATGCAGTAAAGGAAACTGAGGCACAGGTAAAGTGACTTGACAGGATCTCAGAGCTGGTGAGTATTTGAGGATAGATTTTAACTCAAATATTCCAGACTCCTGAACCAAAGCTTTCTACATTGTGTCACACACACATATATGCATGCATATATATGTATACACACACACACACTACACCATATTGCAAATAGATAATTACTTGGATTTCTTGCTGAGAGTCAAAATTTCCTTAAACATGTTTTACCCTCTATAACTTTTCCATGTTTTATGAGGTGACATATGATCCTTCTCTTTAAGATTTTACAAACCAGGTAATATTATAAACTGGTATTTCTGCCTTTTGCCATTCCCTCTACCCTCTCCTCTCCCCACACTCTAACCTGACACTGATCTCTTCTAAACAAGTAAGTTAGGTGTTTGCTGACTAAGGTACTATTTATGATATATTTGTCTTTCTGTTCTGATGGTTGATATATATATATATATATATTAAACACCTTTATGAAATTATTATAGTTTGCTTCTAGCCTTCTCTCAGTTACACATTTTCCATCACCAATACCTTGCTTGTATAGATTAAGTTGTTTCAATTGACATATCTTTTTTCTCATTTTTATTCTTTCTTCTAGTTTTCCTCTAATTTTGATTTTGCTCTGTCAGTTTTATAATTAATTTCTCCTCACCTTTACCTCCCACCTTTTCATTGAAGTTATATAATATGAAAATATCTTTTAAAATTTAATTTGTATAATTTCTCTCTTTCATCCTCTGCAACAGATGTTAGTTCATAAACTGCAGTTATTTTTATGCTAGCGTTTTTGCAGATACTTATCATGAACACTGCAGTATAAAATGACCAAATATCTAAAAATATATGTTTCTTGCTGTTCCTGGGCACATGGGATATCCAACTTTGCCATCTCCTTGGGTTATATCTCCAATGAGCCTATTAACCATTTTTACATTTCTTTATAACTTCTTTCCTTTATTTGGTTTTACTTATAATAAGAATGTCAAAATTGATACATTTTAGATATTCCAATAACATAATAATAACAGCAACAACAACAACTACTTGTTTTTATATAGAGCTTGAAGCTTTCCAGAGTGCTTTACTTATATTAACATATTATGATTATTTTATCCTCATCATAACCATGGGCAGTAGGTGTTATTTTCACCCCCATTTTATAAATGAGACACTGAAGTACCCAGAGGCGCAGTGATTTGCCCAAGGTCAAACAGCTAATAAATATCTGAGGTCAGATTTCAGTACCAGACTTTGGAACCAACACTCTAATGCCTGCACCATTTAGCTCTTCCTTCATTGGTCTATGATTACTAATCTAATAATCTCACATTTAGAATACCAACAGTAAGTTGTATTTAGAGATGATTTGTAAACTTCATTTTTTTCATTGGTAAGCCATGAAACATTATTTATATGTATATAAATATGGATGTGTATTATATATATTTATGTAATATGTATATATATACATACATATATATTTATATATAGTTTTATTGCTCACCAATGATCAATCAGCTATTCTTCATGAAATGGTCAGTCTACTTATGATGAACCTCTATATACTCAACTAGGATCATTCTCAGAAAGCAGATGCGATCTTTTGGCTCAATTCCACTCAAACTTGTAATCCTAGAGAATCAACCAGAGCTTCCAATCTATACACATAGCCTTTGTGAATCCAGAATCTCTTTCATATTACAATAAGGCATTGGGGTAGGACACTATAGTATGGCATTGTCTGTGTGACTCAGAAATAAAACTTGCATTTCAAATATTAACTAAAACAAGAGAAATTTCATGACTTTCTTTTACATTTTCAAAGTTGAAAACAAATATAGACATCCTTTTTAAATTATTGCTGATATTATGATCATTAAAAATCTTATTTTTCTGTGATTAAGACCCCTTGCTGAGATAAATGAGTCATTTGCAAGAAAGCTATCCTGATGATGAGTCATCCATTATTTCACATTGAAGTTGTACAATATTAGTAGTACTGATATATAAAACAAAACGTTAAAGCTATTTCCAGATACTGGAGGCCCTTAGGAGCAGAAGGGCAAAAAGAAAAAAATACCTGCAAAAATGGGAAACTAATCTAGACTCTGAACTCATGGAGTCCATTGAAGAGTTATATGAATGCTAAAGACTCCTAAGTAATAGTGGTTGTACACACTGTATCACTTCACCATTTTTGTAAATGTAAAGTGTTATACAGTAGATGTTATTATTGTTATTTTGGAAGAAATAAAGATGGAACAAACATTTACATAGTAAATGTTTGTACCATGGGCCAGAAACTTCACCAAGTGCTTTTTACAAACATCATCTCATTTTTTCTTCACAAAATCCATGTGAGATAGATGCTATTTTTTTGGAAAGGGGAAGGTAGGGCAATTTGGGGTTAAGTGACTTTCCCAAGGTCACTCAGCTAGTAAGTGTTAAGTGTCTGAGGCCAGATTTGAACTGAGGTCCTCCTGACTCCAGGGCATGTACTTTATTCACTGTACCACCTTGCTGCCCCAATAGGTGCTATTGTTATCTTCCTTTTACCATTGAAGAAACTGGCAAACCAAATTAAGTGACTTTCCCAGGGTCCCACAGACAGTAAATATCTGAGTTTGGGTCCGAACTCAGGTGTTCACGACTCCATGCCTATCATCCATCTGACCAGCTGCCTCCTTTCATAAGCTATTGATGTTATTTTTATTGTTGATATCCCCACAGTTCTCTGGATTTTCCCCAATCTCTAACTTCAGTTTGCATCCAGTAATAAAAATCTCTCTGTGCTTCTGAGCCCTATTTCTATTATTTGTGGAGGGGATTTCTTTACAAATTTTCCCCTAGCTCTTTTGAAAACATATCAATCCATCTGCCCAAGGGATTCCTAGATTAATTTGATTAGCCTCATCATGTATGATGCATTCTCATCAATACAACCATCATATATTTCTTGTGATGTGATGTGGAGATGGACTATTTATAATCATGAATCTCACTGTGTCTGGTATAGTGGTATGGTGGATCAGAAGGAATGTGGTAGGCTTTCACTGTAGTTATGGACAAAGAGTTTTAAGAAGTCTTAAATTATTGCTTATATTCATGATCTAAATAAAGTTTCAAATATATTTGTTAGAAGTAATTCAGTGTTGTAGCAGATATGAACTAGCAGTAATATTTCTTGACACTCATTTAACATAGTGGAAGCTGAATCTACATATATATGAGTAGCCTCTTATATGGTATGACTGGTAAATAGAAATGAATGAATAAATAAATAAATAAACTAATTTATTAAATCCCACCTTTTAATTACATATTTATGATTTGTACCTGGTCAGAGAGGATCTGGGTGGATCACTATACTACTGGTCTTACCATGATGTCATGATCTCCATAGATGATCTTGAAGACCTTTGCAACTCTAAAACTAGTGATTCTTATAATCCCACAATGTAGATGATTTGAAATATATTCCATCTATTGCCAAATTTTGTGCTTTCTACTTCCCCAGACTTTCTCAATCTTTCCCTTTCCACTCATGTAGCCACCATCCTATTTTGGGTCCTTATCACATTATCCCGGAACTATTGCAGTAACCTTATCACTCTCCCTCCCTCCCTTACTATCTCCCTATAGCACTCCTCATTTCAATCTGTCTTCCACCTGGCTCCCAGAATGATTCTCCTCAAGCATAAAACTGACCATACCACTCTCCTCCAAGTAAACTTCAGATTCTCACTATTACCTCTTAGGATCAAATGTGAGACCCTCTTTTTGCTATTTTGAATCCTTGATAACTCAGTTCTAATGTATGTTTTTATACATATTGCATATCAGTCCCATTCTTTGCTTCTTACAATCTTGTCCATTTTTCCCTCTAACTGTTCTTGCATGGCACTCCATCTTCTGTTTCAACATGTGTACTCCCTCCTCACCTTCACATATGAGAATCTCTAGTCTTCTACAAGGTTCAGTACAAGAACTACCATGAAGGCATTCCTGATTCTGTCAGTTTTTGATGGTACCTCCCTCCTTGAAACTATTTTGTCTCTACTTTGTATGTATTTTTCTTATGCCTATTTATGCACAGATTGTGTCCCCCATTAGAATGTAACCTCCTTGAGGCAGGTACTATTTCAATTCTGACTTTGTATAAACAGTGGTATTTATTAATTCCTCATTGATTGATTGCTAAAAGGAGGAAACATGGAAAGAGAAGAAAAAGGAAGTGGAAATCCTCTGTTCAGTTCAATTTGATAACAACTTTTAAGTGGCTATTATGTCCAGGATTCTTTTCTAGGTTGGATACAAAGCTGAAGAATGAAGATGTCTACCCCAGGATCAAAGTGTTTATATTTAAGTAGGGTCACAAGATAACTACCCAAATAAGTATATTATATTTAGAAGATAAGCTAAATAAACTCATAGAAGATAGATGATAGATTGAGGGAGGAGGGTTTACTTGCAGCTGGGGGATAATTAAAGAAGGTATAGTGTAGAAGGCTGTATAGGAATTGAACCTTAAAGACAAACTTTGCCTACTTTTTCCTTTTCATCCAGAAAGGAACCTCAAAGGATGACCAAATATCAATAGGCATGAGTTTAGACTCCACCCCCCCCCCAGGCTTATATTCAAGGTCATCTGTAATCTGGACAAAACCCACCCTTACTACCTCTTTTCTATCTATTTCTCAACATGAATCTTGGGATCTAAGCAAGCTGGTTTCCTTGCCTCTTTCTATAACACAATTCTGCACATTTACTCATGCTTTCTCCTCATTCCCCCTCTCCCTCTACCCAAAGCTACTCAACATCCCAGGTCCAGATAAAATCCCTCATTTTCCATACATTTTTCTCTGAGCCCTCAGTCATTTCTGTCTCTTCCTCTTCTGAACTGCAAATACACTCATTGTCTATGTTACTCATTGGGCAGTAAGGCATATATTGATTATTTTCTTGATTTAGATACATTTGTTGCCATTTAACTTTTCACTAATATTAATTAGATAATAAATTCCTTATATCCTGCTCCTTATATCCCCTCAATGCCTAGAATATAGTTAAATCCTCAAAAAAACCTTCTTAAATTGTCTCTTTTTTTCTAGGACTGGCACCTAACATAAATAAGGGACATGGTTTGGGAGATAGTGGATGTTAAACACACACACACACACACACACACACACACACAGGCAGAAAAAAAAAATACCTAAACCTCAAAACAGTTATATTCCTAGTAAACATGTTTATTCAGATGTCTGTATATATTTGGAATTTCCTGCAAAGCAGGGCTATTTAGGAAATGACACAATGTCACTTATGAAGTAATTTGAGCCTGTCCAGGGAGAAAATACCATAATCATTAGTGGAGAGAAGCGTTTTATGCATTCAGTGGTTTTTCTTAACCACAATTTATTTTTATGATTCCCTAACTTTCTGATCCTATGCCTTTCAAGAGAAAAAAAAAGAATAAACACACAACCTTATTTGTATCATCCTTTCTTCCATCTCCATAATTTCTACAATAATCTAGGCACATGCCAGACTAACATGCAAATGATTTTCTAGCACAGCAATGCAAGCAGCTCTGAACTCTCAGTTTTGCTTAGAAATATGAAGGCAGTGACCGTTGCATCACAAATGAGAGAGGTCTTGTCTTGCTGGAAAGTTGCAAAGAGGCTTTCTGCCTAGTGTATAGTTTATAAATGAGCATTTGCAACTCATCCCTCTCTCTCCCCCCCACCATTGATTTTTAATGCCACAGCGGAAGCTTCTGCCAGAGAATACATTTCTCTGAAGGACTGCAAAGTTCCTTTGAGTAGCAAATATGAGTATTCAGACAAGATGGGATCATGCAGTCACTTCACAGACACTTGCCTCTAATAAGCTGTTTATCCTTTTCCTTTTTCCCCCCTTATTGGTAATTTTCTTTATTTAAGATTGCTTTAATTAAAAATTGGAATACATTACATTTTGGACAGAACAATATCATTATGACACCAATACTAAAAACATAGAAAATAATTTTTATGAGCCTGAAATAGATCAATTTCTTGCAAACATGACTTCTATCATCTTCTTGCCATCTGACTTACATCCTCACTACTTCTCTGAAATTACTCTCTCCAAGGTGGCTAATGACCTTCATAATAACAAATCCAACAACCATTTTTTTCATTTTTTTTATATTTCTAGACTCCTTTGCAGCATTTAACATAACCAATAATGTAACAGTTGAAAGAATATTAGCTTTGGAATCAAAATACTTGGATTAAGGAGCTAACTCTTCCACTTCTGGCTTTTGTGGCTTTGAACTATTCATTTAACCAACTGGGCCTCACTTTCCACATCTCTAAAATGAAAGTGTTAGATTAGATCACTCTCTGAGCTCCCTTCTCACTCTAAGTATACATTTTTTTTCTTTTCCCTTCATAGCATCTCTTTGATTGACTTCCATGATGTTTAGTGCTCATTATTTTTAACCACTACTTCTTTAATTTCTCCTATGACTTCATGGCTGCTTATTTTTAATGCTCCCATTTTGGCTTTCCAGCACCCTCCTTTGCATAATCATTCCCCATAGAGATACCAAAGTAGTCTTTCTAAGACTCAGGCCCGACTATGTCCCTCTGCTGCTTAAAATCACTGATCTTGATCTCTAGGAAACACAAATTCCTTGAGAAACCCTTCTCAACATAGCCCATGACTACACTGCCAATTTTGTTTTTGGTTGGTAATGGGCTCTGCCATGTGTATAAACAGCATCAATTTTCTTAGATAGTTTCACCCACATGGAAGATACCAAGGAGCTGCTTCTGGGACACTGGATGACTAGACCACGTGTGGCCAGTCTTCAGTGACTGGAAAGGGCATTTTCCATTGGTTGCATAGCTAGAGCTGTTGGTACCTTCAAAGGGTCTAAGTCAACACTAAATTTGAGCTAAAGGGAGTGAGATGCCTCTACTCAGTGAGACCACAGGGTATGGTGGTGAGAAAGATACTTAGGGTCATTTTCTTCCCCTTCTGAGGCCATATGACCCTCAAGAAATGGAACTAGGTCTTTGGTTTTTGTCTTCTTTTTTATTTTATGTCCAAGAAATTGAGTCTTCAATTGGGATCTAGGAGACCAGGGATTCAGGCTAAGTATAGCAGCAAGCCCAGAAACCATAATACTCACAGGAACAAGGGTTTTAGTATTTTAACCTAGCAGAAGTAGAAGTGATTCTAGCTTTGTATGTGAAGTTGGTAGGATAAATACTGTGAGAAGACTATGCTGTACTATGAACCTCATTCCAAGTCTCTCCCTACTAAGTATCCCCAAATGTGTCCAAGGAAAATGTTTATATATTTGTTTCTCCTATTTTAAAGTAAATATACTTAGTAAAGGCTATTCTGATGTTAATTGGTTTAACAGGACTGGTTAATTGGTTAAATAGCCCCTTAAGATGGAGGATCCATCATTAGTGCAGGCTTGAACCAATAACAGGGAAAGAGACAACCTCAAACTTTCAGAATGCTAAATTGGGGTAGGGAATGTAACAGGTCTGGCCCAGAGAGAGAGTGACGTCACAGTCAACTATATAACATGTTTTTATCCACATCACTCCCTTTCAAGAATTCTATGTTTTAGCCAAACAGGGCTATTTGTGATTCCCTGAATATGGCATTTTCTCTTCCTGCTTAGTGCTGCCCATGCCTGTAATGCTCTCCCTCCTCTCTTCTTCCTCTTAGAATATCTTGCTTTCTTCCATTATCTGCTCATGTGCCACCTCCTATACAAAGCCATTCCGGATTCTTCCTTTTGTACAGTACTTATTTATACTCATACATATGCATGTATATAGGCACGTATGTATAACTATGTATTTATGTTTGTATGTTTATATGTATGTATGTATCTCTCTCTCCCCCTCCATCTAGTGCCAGCCAAACTATATTTTTATTTACTTGAGGGTAAGGATTACATTAAACATCTCCATTATGTCCCCCTAATACTCAACTCAATGTCTTGATATTCTCGATTTAAATATATATAATTTGGTTACAGCAATCAGAAGTTGGGATCTGATTGAAGGATAATTAATTATTTTTTCAGGTTTCTTTTTTTAACATTAAAGACTTAACAAATACCAGTTCTTTGACAACTGATTTAACTAAATTACATTTTTCTTTGTGTTGTCATCTCTCATTGCTCCAGGCAGCTCTCTTTCAGAGAAGAATCCACTTGTATCAACTCAAATTAAGTTGAATTCATCCCTTTGTGTTTCTTTTTGTGTTTTCATCTCACCCCTTTGGAGAATTTAAGATCCTGGAGGTCAAGGACTCTTTTTTCTTAAAATTTTTGTTTTATGTTCAGTGCTTATGACTCACATTTTCACTTATTATAACAGGAGCTTAATAAAAGTTTCTTGAATATATTGTTGAAATGTAAGCATTCCCCCCAGTCTGATGGCTCAAGTTATTTCCACATACCTGCTGAATATCTTCATTTAGGCACCCTAGTTACATTTTAAACTCAACCTGTCCAAGAATGAACTCATCTTTCTTATGGAATCTACCCTTTTTGAAAATTCACTTATATTTGTTGATGGGAATAATCCCTTCCCAGTTACTTGGAGTCATATATTCAGAGTCACCTTGAATTTTACCTTCTTTATCACAGTCAAAATCGAATTGGTTGATAAATTCTACCAATTCCATTCTAGTTGGCTTCTTTCCCATCCACCCCCAAATATCAGAGATAGATGAGAAGTCAGAAGACATTTAATCCAGAATGGTCAGAGATTCCCTTTACATCATCTCCAACAAGTGGACATCCAGTATCCATTTGAACATCTTCATTGCCTCTGGGATAATCTATTTTTCCATCATAACGGACATTACTGCACCTCCTGCATTCTGCAATCCAGTTAATATGATCTCTCTGTTCATCATACATAATACTCCACATCCAATTTCTTTTGCTGAAGCTGTCCCACAAGCTTGGAATGAGCTATCTCCTTAACCATCTTTTTTAAAAGCTTCTACACTTAGCAAAGTGCTTGGCATATAGTAGAAACTTAATAGATATTTATTGATTGAATATGCATCATCTTTTGTAGAAAACCTCTTATTTCCCCTAACTTCCTCTGCCCTCCCTTCCAAACTATCTTTTTTTAGTACTTTGTATATATTTGTTTTAATTAATTTTATGTTACAAGATAGGAACACATGACACATTATGTGTTATGTTCATGTGAACATATATGTACATATTTTCATGTACTGAGGTAGGTAGGTGTCACAGGGGATAGAACACTGGGTCTGAAGTCAGAAAGACTTTCTGAGTTCAAATTTGGCCTCTCTTATTAGATGTGTGACCTTAGGCAAGTTACTTAACCTTGTTTGCCTCAGTTTTCCTCTGTACACTGAGTTGGGGAAGAAAATGGCAATCTACCATATTATTTTTCTCAAGGAAAACCCAAAAGAGGTCACAAGGAGTTGGACACAACTGAAACAATTTGAACAACAATAACAATGGTAATTTGTATATGTGTATATGCATATATATGTATATAGATGGATTAGATTAGATAGTACAGATTGTCTCCCTAATTAGATTGCTGAGTCTTAAAGATTTTTTCCCCATTTTTTGTTCTTGGATCTATAGCACCTAGCACAGTGTCTGGCACACAGTAGGCTTTTATTGATAACAAAATAAAAAACAAACAAACATGCACATTGACTACTGAGGAGTCTATGTTTTGTTTAGATAACTCTAACTTTTAGAAAAGTTTTCCCTACATTGATCCAAAATGTTCCTCTCTTTAACTTCTAGACATTGCTCTTTTACATGCCCATTCTTTGGAAGCAATAATTATGCCCCACCTAGATCTTCTTTTCTCTAGGCTACAACAAAACCCCATACAGTTATGCTTTCATATCTTTCTCAGAACTGGTCATTCTGTTCTGAAAAATACTACTCTGCTTTATAAATGTCCTACATAAGAAATATGGTTAGTGAAACTGAGTTAATATTTCAAATATACTCTAAACTGGCAATGTGGCAAAGTCATTTGGTGATAAAGTACTGGGTAAGGAGTCAGGAGGACTTGTGTGTTGGGCACAGGGGTACAATGCAAACAATGCTAAACTCGAAGTCAAGTTTGAGTGTTTGAATCCTCCCTCTGATACTTACTGACTTTGTGACCAGAGCAATTAAATTAATAGTTTTCAATTTTAGTTTCCTCATTTGTAAAATGGAGCTAACACGTATATCAATTTCTTCAAAAGGTTCTTTTGTGGATCAAATAAGACAATACAAGCAGAGTGTGTGTGTGTGTGTGTGTGTGTGTGTAAAGTGCATGTGTGTGTATATATGTATATATATATTTACAAAGTGTGTGTGTATACTTATACACACATACACATATGTAGTGTGTGTATAAAATCTTCATTGCCATAACTGTATGACCATATATATACTACATTGCAATGAATTTTAATCAATAACACTTGCTTTCTATATGCTAGATACTATGCTAACAGCTAGGGATATAAAAAGTCCAAAGATAGTCCCTACCCTTAAGGAGTTTACAACCTACTCCTGTAGCTGTAGTCTCTACCTTGCTCAATGCATCCTACCTATTGCTACCATGTTAATTAACTTGAAACACCAATTTGTGTGTGTGTATGTGTGTGTGTGTGTGTGTGTGTGTGTGTGTAACATGGTTCCTCTTAGTCTGCAGAATAAAGTCTCAATTTTGAATTCTGACCTTTAAGGAACTTTACAATCTTACCTCAACCTTCCTTTTAAGGTCAAATTCTTAGTAATCTTATACATGAATTTTCTGATCTAGAGAAATTGTCACAAAGTTCCCTAAACAGGTCATCAACTGAACTCCTCTGCTTTGTTCATATTGCCTCATCCTTTTCCCATCCCTGACATTCTAAAAATGCCTTGCATTTTTATAGTGCTTCATAATTTAAGAGCACTTTTACATGCATTGTCTTTTGTGATCATCACAACTATCTTAAGAGTTAGGTAGGGCAGGTTATTATCATCATTTTCATTTCACAGAGGAGGAAACTGAGGTCTAGGCAAAAGGCTTGATGATGATGGAATGAGCATATGAACCCATGCTTTCTGATTCTAAGTACAATGTTCTTTCCCTCATACCCTAAGTTTGTTTTTTTCTTGGTCAATTTGTTTTATGCATAATTCCAGCTTATATCAAATTCTACATCATCACACATACCTTCCAGGACCACAACAGGTTGAAATAATCTCATTCTTCTCCAAAGTTCCATATTAATTGAATGTAGGATATTTTGACTCTCATAACAATTCCTTGAGAATAGGGATCATATCACATAGTCCTGTCATGTTCCCTAGTATCTAACCCAATGTGTGGTTACAGCAGTAGTTGAAAAATTGGTATCTGATTGGTAAATGTAGAATTAATTTTACAGGGCTTTAAAGTTTTACAAAAAATCAAATTCCAGTACCTTAATGACCATTTTAACCTAACAACACACTTGTTGTTACTGTCAAAGATATTTTGAGTCCTTCTTCTGACACACACTAGAGATGTGACCTTGGCAAGATGCATCAGTTCTTAGTACACCAGGAGAATTTCTTCATATGAAGGTCTTGATGTTTATTGTTTGAGAATGTTGTTCACCATCAGCTCCCTATATCAATGAAATCACAGGTCCAATTCTAGAAATAAAATAAAAAGAAAGATATATGTTGTAAAAAGCCATGAAGTCTATTGCTCTGCCTCTAGGCAAAACTATACCAAAACAAGACAAATAGATGGATAGTTTTTATTTTCAAGGTGTTCCTGAATAGGGAATTCACTTTGTCAGCTTATTCCTGAACTTGTTTTCTATTCATACCACTGAGCTCCTTTTCTCTTGTTCTATCCATAATAAAGAAATGGAAATTCTTCTGTTTAAAATGATCTGATATTTAAAATTATATTTCTTTGTTCCAAGACCCAAGTGTTACATCATGATACCATCTGAGAAGACATAATATTTGTATTTGTGTCCCTTAAAATTACGACTCTGTTTCTGTGTTATCATTAACTACTAGTATAATGCTATCACTCTTCATAGTTGAATAGTAGAGATAGGTTTGGGGTGTGTCAAAGAAAAAATAGATATTAATATTGTGCTCTGCATTTGGGGCACAAATCTGCCAGAAACAATTAGATTTAATCTAATATTACATTAAATCAAAACATTTTCTAGTATAGAGAAAGAAGTGTCCAAATTCATATGATCCTTTCTTGCCCTCAGACATGTCTATAGCCCAAGAATTTTTAAAATAACATTTTTAGGAATCTTGAACAAGGAAAAGGTTATATATGATATATTAAAATACAGTTCAGAGTTAGTCTACAACAAATCACTTAATCTACTAAAACTATTTAAACTACTGGATTATTTCCTTGACCAATCCCCTCAAGGATTGTCATCATTTTCTCCCAGTAGTCACTATTTTAATTTTTGAATGGAAAAGAGGACATTGCCCATCAGTGAGGACAAATTAATTATTTCCTGGGATGGGGAAGGCAATGACTGTAAAATTATAGATATTTTCTTTGTTTAAGATTTATTTTTCTACCATCAATCCATTTTATTAAGAAAGGTATTTTTTCTTTGTCTAATCCATCACAAGGGAAAAGTCTGGAAGCAATTTTTTTAAGAGTAGAGAAATATTTGTTTATTAACATTACTAGAGAAACTAATAAAAAGAAATATTTAATATGCTTAATATAGTTGATAGGCACTTTATGTTGTCACATGCAGTTTAAAGGGATGGATCATAAATATAGAGGAGTAAGATTTTTTTTCCCAATGGAATATCTTTTAGTGTTAATAACAGAAGGGAATTTGAAAGCATGAAAGCTGCCAATCTCTCAGAATATATTTAGGACCTCCAGAACTTTATTATTTAAATTAATTGAATTTTGTTAAGTATTTACAATATATAAAGAACTGTGCTAGGTATTTTAATACAAAACAAAAAATAGCATATTTTCTGTCATCAAGAAGCTAACATTCTGCTGGCAAACGTGTACAGATAAAAGTAAATAAAAAGTAATCTGAAGCAGCAGATAATATTAACAGGAGTCAACTCATCAACAAGCATATATTAAACTCTTACTATGCTCTAAGCTCTGAGATAAGCACTGCAGATACAAATGTAAGCAAAGAGAAAAGAAGTCCCTGCTCTCAAGAAGCTTAAATCCTAATGTAGTTAAATGAATGGAAATTTAATTTAATGGAAATCTAATGGAACTTAATGAAATTCTGAAAAGTGCTGAGCGTATTGGAGATGTCTGGAGAGTTAGGAGTGGAGCCAGGAGGAATGGTTGGCCTGAGTACTTCCTCAAAATGTAGGTTCTGAGAGTAACTCATCAATGGGAAGAAGGACCCTCAAGGGCAGAAGGATCTTCCAGGACGAGAAGTCCATAAAGATGAAGGAAGGGACATTTAGGGAAGGCTTCATGGATTAGCTAAATCTTGAACTGAGTCCTGATATAAAATAGTGTTTCTTAATGCAAGAGGTGATGATAACACTCCCCTCCCCACCTATGTGTCAAGGCATAGTGATGTGAGGTGTAATGCATCACTTAGTACATCAGCTAGTGCTCTACATTATACTGTATGATAACCTCCATTAAAATATATATGCTTTTTTTTCGTTTTGGAGGGGGGAATGCAGGACAATTGGGATTAAGTGACTTACCTAAGGTCACATGGCTAGTTTTATGTTAAGTGTCTGATGTTGGATTTGAACTCAGGTCCTCCTGATTCCGGGACCTGTGCCCTATTCACTTAGCCACCTAGCCACCCTAACCTGTATGCTCTTGAAGGGGATTCAGCTGTATTGTGGAACAAGGCTTGCTTGGAATAAACTACAGAGGAAGTGCCATAACTACTCTGTCCAACAGGATATTCTATTATTTCTATGAAAAAGAGGGGGGGGAGGAAGTGAGCCACGTCCTAGCATGGCAATTTGGACTGTGAAAGCTTCAGAATTTGGTAGTTGGTAGCATTGTGGATAGAGTGTTGGGCCTGTACTCACAAAAATCTAAGTTCAAATTCAGCCTTGGAAAATTACTAGCTCTGTGATTCTACGTAAGTCGCTTAACTTCTGATTGCCTCAATTTCCTCAAATGTAAAATGTGAAAAATAACAACACCTAGTCAAAGTTGTTAGGAACCAATGTGGTAATATTTTTAAAGCTTCAAACAGTGCTTGGCACATAATAGGTGCTATATAAATGTACACTCCCTTTCTTTCCCTTCCTTGTGGCTACACTTTCATTCTCTCTTCAGTAAGTTATAGGACTGACCAGGGAGGAGATTAGCAGAAGTATTGGAGTCAGCATCAGGGCAATAATGATGGGAGTTGCCTGAAACGGCAAGCACAGAAGTACTTCAATTGTTTTATCTATTGAATTAACACCTTGTTTCAGTTCAAATTTCTTTTGAGCCTTGTATCAAGTCTGTTAAGAAAAAGAACATGTGAACCCCACAACTTGTGAAGCCTAGAACTCATGCAACAGGAAGGGGAGGAGCTAATGACCATATATAAGGAGAATTGCCAGGTTAGAGATAGCAGAACTGACAAGAGGACTCTTGTGGCGGCAGAGTCAAGAAAACTTTTGGTATCCCAGCACTCTGTTTGTCTGCTCTGTCTGTGTTGATGTTTGTTTGTGATAAAAGTATCACAAAGTACAGAAGCCCTGGGATCTCAGTGGAAGCCCTGAAAGAGGGTTTTCTGGTTGTACGTTTATAGAAGTCCAGGAGGAGGGTTTTGGAGGTCCTGGGATTTACTAATGATTTTTGCTGATCTCTTGGACCTTGTTTGTAGGTCTGTGTTAATTTCTATGTCGATGATTTGTGTTTAGTTCTCAGACATTGTTGGTGGGTCTGAGTTGATTTCACAGGCAGATAGTGAATTGATGATGGTGCCAGCAATATGTATGAATATTATTGTGGCTATGTCAAGCTTTGTCTTCCCAGAAACAGGAACTGTGAAGGACTTGAGGTGGACTGGACAATGTGAACTTCAATACGGAATGGGAACTGGATGAAAATCTGGACTAGGAGCTGGACAAGGAACTAGGAGCTGCCTGCCTTTTAATGCAGGTGACAGTTGGAGCTGGGACCATGGAAGAGGAACCATTGAAGGTGAGAGCCAGTCTTGAGTCAAGCTGAAAGAAAACTTCACTTGAATACTGTGTACTGACTGAGAAGATTATGATTTACTGTGACTTGGGGTGGAGAACTTTGACTTTTGTACTTTGTGATTGAATTAAATTGTGTTGGAATGAATGAATTTTCTTTGTGGAAAACTATGTGACCACTCTGGTAAAAACTATGTGGCCATTTTAGTGATGTTGTTGTGTTGTGACATGGTGAATTCTGTACTTTGTTGTTTTTGTGATAAGTTGTAACATTGTGAATGCTTTACCTTGATTTTCTATGAATGTTTTGCTCTGATTGGTTATTGAATAAATAGAGAGCTCACTATACTATGTAATCAGAATCTTGAAAGCTGTTCGCAGCAGCAGTCCTCTGGAAAGCTGCTAGTGTGTGGCTTTACATTGCCCAAGTCTGAAAACACAAGGGAAACAATTTTAATGAAGAGGAAAACTAAAGTTTGTCTGAAGACAGAAATGTGAATGCAAAGGAAATCAACAGGCAATTTTAAAAACTTTCCTTAGTATTTTATTTTTCCCCAATTACATGTAGAAACAATTTTTAACATTCATTTTTAAAACTTTGAGTTCCAAATTCTTTTCCTTCTTCCCCCTGCCCCCATTGAGAAGGTAAGTAATTTAATATAGGTTATACTTGTGTCATCATGCAAAACATTTCCAAATAAGTTATGCTGTTAAAGAAAATATAGATAAAAAATTCAAGAAAAATAAAGTTAAAAAAAGTGCGCTTCAATCTGTATTCAGACACCATCAGTTCTTTCTCTGGGGATAGATAACTTTTTTTTATCTTAAGCCCTTCAGAGTTGTCTTGAATCATTGTATTAATGAGAATAACTAAGTCATTCACAGTTGATCATCTTACAATATTGTTTTTTTACTATGTACACAGTGCATTTCACTTTGCATCAGCTCATGTGAGTCTTTCCAGGTTTTTCTGAGACCATCCTGCTCATCTTTTCTTTTTTAAATTTTAATTATTTATTTTCACATTATTCATCTTTTAAAGGAGAATGAAGACCAATGGGAGGAACAATGAGAAAGAAGAAACAAACAAACAAAAAAGAGAGCGAACAGTATGCTTTGATCTGCATTCAGACTCCATAGTCCTTTTTCTGGGTGTGGATAGTGTTTTCCATCATGAATCTTTTGGAGCTGCCTTAGTTCCTTGCATTGCTCAGAAGAGCTAAGTCTACCAAAGTTAGTAATTTTATAATGTTGCTGTTACTATGTACACTGTTCTCCTGGTTCTGCTTACTTCACTCAGCATCAGTTCATGTAAGTTTTTCCAAGTTTTTCTGAAGTCTGCTTGCTCATCATTTCCTATGGAAAAATAGTATTACATTACATTAATATACCAGAACTTGTTCATTCATTCTCCAGTTTATGGGTATCCTCTCAATTTCCAATTCTTGACCATCACTAAAAGAGATGCTATATATTTGTACATACAGGTCCTTTTCTTTTTTTTCTTTTTATCTCTTTTTGGATATAGTCCTAGTAGTGATATTGCTAGGTCAAAGGGTATAGTTGTATATCCCTTTGTGCCTAGTTCCAAATTTCTCTACAGAATGGTTGAATCAGTTCACAACTCCACCAACAGTGCATTAATATCTCATTTCCCCCATAACCCCTCCAACATTTTGCATTTTGTTTTTCTCTCCTATTAGCCAATCTAATAGGTATGAAGTAGTACCTCATAATTCTTTTAATTTTCATTTCTTCAATCAAGAGGGATTTAGACCTTTTTCCCCTTTGATAAAGACACCTCTTAAACACATAGAAAACTGGCCAAATTTGTAAAAATAAGTCATTCCCCAACTGATAAATGATCAAAAGATATGAACAGTTTTTAGATGAAGTAATTCAATCTGTATATAGTCATATGAAAAAAAAATATTTTAGTTACTATTGCTAATTGTATTTTCCTTTATCATACCCCCCATTTGTTCCATTCTCTTTCTCTTTTCACCTTGTTCCTCCTCAAAAGTGTTTTGTTCTGACTAGCCCCTGCCCCAATCAATATACCCTCCCTTCTATCATCCCCTCTCTTATTCCCTTCCCCTCCTTACCCTGTAGAGTAAGATAGATTTCTATATGTTTAGGTTATTCCTTCTTTGAACCAATTCCAGTGAGGGTAAGGTTCATTCACTTCCTCTCAGCTCCACAATCATCTCCTCCACTGTAAAAGCTTTTTCTTCCCTCTTTTATATGAGATAATTTGCTTCATTCTACCTTCCTGTCTCCCTTTCTTCCAGGGAGTTCCTCTTTCACCTCTTTTTTTAAGATATCATCCTTTCATATTTAATTCACCCCTATTACCTCTTTCTATATATACTACCTTTAACTGCCCTAAAAATAACAAAATTCTTATGAGTTACAATATCACCTCTCCATGTAGAAATGCAAAATAATTTAACCTCATTAAGTCCCTTATGATTTCTCATTCCTGTTTACCTCTTTAATGCTTCTCCTGAGACTTGTGGCTTTGAAAGTCAAATTTTCTATTTAGTTCTGGTCTTTCCATAAAGAATCCTTAAAAGTCCTCTATTTCATTGAATTTCCATTTCCCCCCTGAAGCCTCAGTTTTGCAGGGTAGGTGATTCTTGGTTGTAATCCTAACTCCTTTGCCGTCCAGAATATCATATTTTAAGCTATTCAATCCTTTAGTGTAGAAACTGTTAAAGTGTTATCTTGACTATAGCTCCATAACACTTAAATTGTTTCATTCTGGCTACTTGCAATTTTTCTCCTTGACCTGGGAGCTCTGGAATTTGGCTATAATATTCCTGGGAGTTTTCATTTGGGGATCTCTTTCAGGATGTAATCAGTGAATTATTTCAGTTTCTTTTTTAGTCTGTGGTTCTAGAATATCAGGAGAGTTTTCCCTGATAATTTTTTGAAAGATGGATCTTGTTTTTTGTTAATGGCTTTCAATTAGTCCAGTAATTTTAAAATTATTTCTCCTTAATCTATTTTCCAGGTCAGTTATTTTTTCCAATAAGATATTTCACATTATCTTGTGTTTTATCATTCTTTTGGTTTTGCTTTTATTGTTTCTTAATTTCTCATAAAATCATTAGCTTCCATTTACTCAACTTTAATTTTTAAGTAATTATTTTCTTCAGGGAGCTTCTATACCTCCTTTTATATTTGGCCTAGTCTATTTTAAGGTGTTATTTTCTTGAATATTTTTTGTGTCTCCTTTACCAAGCTATTGACTTTTTTCATGATTTTCTTGCATCATTTTTATTTCTCCCCAATTTTTATGCTACCTCTCTTACTTGATTTTCCAAAATCCTTTTTGAGGTCTTCCATGATCTGAGACCAACTCATATTTTTCTTGGAGGTTTTGGATTGTAGAAACTTGACTTTGTTATCTGCTTCTGAGTGTTTTGATTCTCCTTGTCACCATAGAACTTTTTATGGTTAGAACTTTTTCTGTTGTTTGCTCATTTCCCTATCTATTTCTTGACTTATCTCTTTTTTAAGTGGGGCTCTGCTTTCAGATTGGAGGGTGTACTGTCCCAATATTCAGGGTTTTCTGGCTGTTTTCAGAGATACTCCTAGGACCTTGTAAGTTTTCAATTTTTCCAAGGTGGAATGATCTATGGAGAAGTGTGTTTACTACTCTCCTGGCTTGTGCTTTGGTCTGTGAGTGACCACAAGCACTCTTTTCTGCCCCAGGATTGTGACAATGTTCCTGTTCCACTGTACCCTATAAGGTCTGTTCTCCTACACTTCCTACTCACCCTGGGACTGCCACCCAGGACTAGAACCCAAATCTGAATATTGACAAAGTAACAGTCTTGACCCTACTACCAGCAAAGAAACACTTGTAATCTCCTTTGAATAAGTTATTCAACCACCTTACCATCTGTGGGTTGAGATCTTTGGAAGCAGCTGCTGCCACTGCTGATTCAGTGGCTCCCAGGGTCTGCTCCTGATTTGCTGGGGCTGGGTCTGTGCTGGTATTTCCTGCACTTGTCTGTGATTCCACTCTCATCCAAGTTCAACAGACCATTCCTGCCAAGCTTCCAAATTGTCTTTGGCTGGAAAATTATTTTATCCTTTACTTTTTATGTGTTCTGCTGCTCCAAGAATTGTTTTATGGCATTATTTAAAGGTGTTTTGAGGGATTTGGGGGAGAACTCAGGCAAGTTGCTATCTTTTCTTAGCCATCTTGGATACATTTCCAAAACAGTAAAATTTTAAAGATATAAATACAGAAAATAGAAGCCAGGACAGACAACAGAGAATGAACATGAGCATTTGGCACAATGTTAAAAATCATGTCAGTACTACTAAAGCTCAAAGTGAACTGAGGTTATCAAGGGAAGCTCGGGACAACAAAACAAATTATTTTATTTTTATTATATTGGGAGAAAAAAGGGGACAAAATTATATGACTTTTGTTTGGGATGGATCATACTCTGATAACTGATGGCAAAAAAGAAGGCAATGCTTATCAATTATTAGTTCGATTCTGTTATCTCTACAAGAAGAGAATATATTTATACTGGAAAATGACAGAAAAAAATGACTAAGAGGAACTTGATACACAAGATAAATAAAGGAATTGTAAGAAAGTACCACGCTGCCCTTGATGAATTCAAGTCACCTGACTCAGGTGAACTACTTCCTTGAGTACATAAAGAACTAGTAGAGGTGATTGAGCAGACATAGTCAGTGATATTTGAAAGATCATGGAAAGCAAGAGAAGAACCTTAAGATTGCAAAAAGAAATATGTTATTATACTTTTCAAGACAAGAGAATATATTCTGAAAACTCTAGACTAATAAGATTGACTGGTTCTTGGGGAAAACATATGGATTGTACCATTAAATAGATGATAGGCATATGTCTAGATAGGGAAGAGGCAATTGTAAAGAGGCATCCATCATGGAGGGCTTTATCAAGAAAAGTGAGTTTTAGGCTAACTTCATTCCCTTTTTGAAGGGGCAACTAAACTATTAGATAGGAGATTCTATGGTATAATTTGTCCAGACTTAACAAAGCTTGTCATAAAATATTTTATGCTGTTCTCATAAAGAAGACAGGGAGATATGGATTAAACAATAATACAATCCAATGAATTTAGAATTGATTGAGTGGCTGGACTCAAAATGTCTTTACTAATGGTTCAATGTCAATAGACCAGAGATCTCTGGTGAATTTACCCAAGGTATTTTTCTTTAGTCTAAAGTGCTTAGTAGGAGGTGGAGCCAAGATGGAAGAATAGAAATGGGACCTCCATGTGGCTCTGGCTCTTACCACCTCCAATTCATGTAAAAAAAATGACTCTAAATACTTTTTAAGGCAATTGGAGTTAAGTAACTTGCTCAAGGTTAGATGGCCAGTTATTTCTGGGTCCGGTGCTAAGTATCTGAGCCTGTATTCGATCCCAGGTCATCCCCACTCTGGGGCCAGTGCTCTTACTCACTGTGCCACCTGGCCATCCCTAAGAAATTGGGGTTAAGTAACTTGCTCAAGGTTACACGGCCAGGTGTTTCTGGGTGGGTGCTAAGTGTCTGAGCCTGGATTCAATCCCAGGTCATATCAACCCTGGGCCGGTGCTCTTACTCACTGTGCTACCTGGCCACCCCCTCTAAATAAATTTTAAAGTTACATAACCCACATAGGAACAGAGAGAAACAATTCTCCCGCTGAAGGCAGCCTGGCTGGCCAACATGAAAGGTCTATCACACAGAGCTGAGAGCCAAGCACAGTCCTGTGTGAGCCCATGTGGTTCCAGCCCCAGGGTGACCAGATCAGCAGCCACTGGAACAGACTTCAGCAGAGTGAACCACCAGCAACTGTGGTGGTTTCCAGACTTCTCAACCCATAAATGCCAAAAAGAAAGTAAAAGGTCAGTCAGGAACGCTGTTGAAACTGGGTGGAGAAGAGTGAGGTCAGGCTCCTGCTCCCAGGGTGAGAAGTGGCTGAGGTATGGCTGCTTCCAGAGCTCCTAGCATGCAGATTGTAGGGGGACGAAGGGACCATTCAGAGGGTAATCACTTTTGCTTTAACCTGCTTGGATCTAGATTGCAGTCTTGGGTGATGCTCCTGGGGTGTGTGGCCAGTGTGCCAGAGCTTGTGGGGGCTGCAGAGAGATTGCCATCCCAATAGCTCTGACAGTTGCAAAACCCCCAGCAATTTTGGACATAGCTCTCTGCAATCTGGAAGCAGAGTTCTACAGTTGCAAAAAAGGTCAAAAGTCAAGTAATTGTTTGGCAAGATGAGCAAGCTGAGGAAGCACAATGAGACCATAGAATCCTTTTTTGTGGACAAAAAGGATCAAAGCATGGAATAGGAGGAAATCAATGAAATCAGAACTCCTGAATCAAAAGCTTCCAAGAAAAATATGAATTGGTTACAAGCCATGGTAGAGCTCAAGAAGGATTTTGAAAATTAAGTAAGAGAAGTGGAGGAAAAATTGGGAAGACAAATGAGAATGATGAAAGAAAATTACGAAAAGAGAGTCAACAACCTGACTGAAGAAAATATCACCTTGAAAAATAGACTAACTCAAATGGCAAAAGAGTGCCAAAAAGCCAATGAGGAGAAGAATGCCTTAAAAAGCCGAATTTGCCAGATGGAAAAATAATTTCAAAAGCTCACTGAAGAGAATAATTGCTTCAGAATTAGATTGGAGCAAATGGAAGCTAATGACTTTATGAGAAATCAAGTTACTATTAAAGAGATCAAAACAAATGAGAAAATAGAAAGCAATGTGAATATCTCATTGGAAAAACCACTGACCTGGAAAATAAGTGCAGGAGAGATAATTTTAAAATTATTGGGCTATCTGAAAGCCATGATCAAAACAAAAACAAAAATGTAGATACCATCTTTCAAGAAATTCTCAAGGAAAATTGCCCTGATATCCTAGAACTGGAGGATGAAATAGAAATTGAAAGAATTCGCCAATCACCTCTTGAAAAAGATCCCCAAAAGAAACCTCCTAGGAGTATTATAGCCACATTCTAGAATTCCTAGGTCAAGGAAAAAATACTGTAAGCAGCTGGGAAGAAACAATTTGCCTATGGTGGAAACACAATCAGGATAACCCAAGATCTGGCATCTTTTACATTAAAGGACTGAAGGGCTTGGAATATTGTATTCTGGAGGTCTAAGGAGCTGGGATTAAAAGCAAGAAACACCTACTCAGAAAAACTGAGTATAATGCTTGAGGGGAAGATATGGTCATTCAATGAAATAGAAGACTTTCGAGTATTCTTGATGAAAGAACCAGAGCTAAACAGAAAATTTGACTTTCAAATACAAGAAACAACACAAGCTTGAGAGGGTAAACAGGAAAAAAGAAATCACAAAAAAAATTATCAAAGTTGAACTATTTACATTCCTACATGGAAAAATGATAATTGAAGCTCATAAGACTTTTCTCAGTATGAAGATAGTTGAAGGGAATATGTTTGTGTGTGTGTATACATATACATATATATGTATACGTACATATATATGTGTATAGGAGGGTGTATGTGTGTATAAATATATGTGTGTGCATATTTATGTACATGTATACATGTTCAGAGGGCACAGGATGAGTTGAATATGAAGGAATGATCCCTAAAAATTAAATTGAGAGGTGAGAGAGGAATATATTGGGAGAAGAATAAAGGGAGAGAAAGAGATTATGGTAAATTATCTCATATAAAAGAGGCAAGAGAAAACTGTTACAATGGAGGGGAAGAGCAGGAAGGTGAAAGGGAATGGGTCAACTTTACTCTCATTGAATTTGGCTTAAGGAGGGAATAACCTACACACTCAATTGGGTAACTTACCCTAGAGGAAAATAAGGAGGAGGGGGATAAGAGGGGGGATAATAGAAGGAAGGACACATTGGGTGAGAGGGTAGTTAGAAGTAAACACTTTTGAAAAAGGAGAGGGTCAAAGGAATAAATAGAATAAGTGAAGGTGGGATCGGATGGAGGGAATTATAGTCAGTTTTTCACAATATAATTATTATGAAAATGTTTTGCATAGCTACACATATACAACCTATATTGAATTACTTATTTTCCCAGTGGGGGTGAGTGAGGAGGGCAGAAGGGAAAATATCTGGAACTCAAAGTTTTAAAAACAAATGTTTAAAAAAATTTTCTTTTTTACGTGCAACTGGGAAATAAGATAGGCACTGGGGTATAAAAATCCATCTAGCCCTACTAGAAATTTGCAGGGGTGGGGGGTGTAGCAGCAAGCACCCCAAGCGCGTTCTCAGGGTTTGCAGCTACCA
>NW_027185715.1:7198240-7216536 GCF_028583685.1 Petaurus breviceps papuanus | reverse complement strand
TCAAAATGGGTTAACAAGCTTACTTTAATCAGTCAGACATATATCGTTTACCTTGTTCAGGAGAAAAGGTCAGCACCCTGAACCTCAAAGTATACAGGCATAATTATCAAGACAGAAACATCAAGTAGACAGATTTCCAAACTGTCCAACCATTACATCCATACCCAGTCAACATCTGGGTTTCCACATTCTGGGTTTTTCAAAGCCGGGGGACTCTCAACAACGGCTTCCCAGAATTCAGATCAAATCACAGAACACTTCTCAAAGTGAGTCCCAAAACAAAGCTACACATCAGGGCTTATATAGCCTTCTCCTGGCTCAGAGAATGTAACAACCTTATTGACCCACTGGCCAATCAAAAAGTATCTACTGAAAAACAAGCCTCCCACCCCAAGCTCCAGGTGCACGTTAGCCTAAGGGCAGGGAAGATCTTTAAATCTGCATTTCCATTACAGGGGGGAATGAGGGAGGATGTAAGAAAGAATAGATTGGGGGAAGAGGTATTCAATAGGCTTCCTATTTTGGGGTGGAGTAAGGGAAAGATGGGGAGAAAAATGTTTAACTCAAAATCTCATGGAAATGAATGTTGAAAACAAAAATTAAAAATAAATAAATTGGAAAAATAAACTGTTTAACATATTTTTTATCAATGACATGGGTACTAAAGGCATGGATGGTATGCTTATCAAATTTCCATATGAAAAAAATGAGAATTAAGGTAAGATCCAAAATGATTTTGACAGTCTAGGATATTGGACTGAATCTAATAAGATGAATTTGAATAATGATAATTGTAAAGTTTTGCACTTGGGTACCAAAAAAATCAATTTCATAGCATATGATGAGGGAGGCATGGTCAAATAGCAGTTCTTTTATATATAGATATAGATGTAGATGGGGGTGGCTAGGTGGTGCACTGAATAGAGCACCAGCCCTGGAGTTAGGAGAACTTCGATTAGGATCCAGCCTCAGATACTTAACGCACACATACATACAAATAGCCATGTGACCTTGGGCAAGTCACTTAATCCCAATTGCCCTCCAAAAAGCAAAAAGAAATAATAGATGATATGGGCTGGGTGTTAATGAACTGCAAGCTGAATGATGCAATAGTATAAGAAGTTGATGTAGCTATAGGCTGCCCCACTCAGTTGTTAAAGTGATCTTCCTAAAACCCAGGTCTGACCATATCACACCTCCCTGATAAATAAACCACAGTGGCTCCCTATCACTTCCAAGATCTTTTACTTTTAAAGGCATTTATAACTAGCTCATTCCTATCTTTCAAGTTTTCTTATATATTTTATTTCTCCACTCCCTTGTCTAGTGAATCCTCTACCCTTGTCCCCGATTCAATGCTATGAGCTCCCACGTTGGTTGAGCTTACTATTTTTATGAGGCAAACTGCAAGGTTTCCTATGGTGGTTTGATTCATCATGGATCACAGTAGTAAGAATATCCTTTCTTTAATTTCATAGCTCTGTTATTTGACCTCTGAGCATACCTGTACTGATTTTTTTTCTGCCCACCTCTGTAAAATTGTAATTGCATGCCACTTGTCCCTGTGAGTGGCTCTGTTGTTATTTATATTACATGCCTCTGTAATGGTGAAACTGCATGTATTAGTAACCAAAAGCTTCTGTATGGATTGTAACTACACACTTTGCTAAAATCATCTGTGACTGTATCTGTCTTGTTTGGTCTGTGTGTCTTTGTAAAATGTAAAATGTCTGTGTCATCTTTCCATAGTGAGCTAGATTCTGTTACCTTGAAAGATTTAAAATGCAGTCAGCAAATACAATTTCTAAGGGATGTAGCCAGAGAGCACTTAAAAAGATTAATGAACTTTCATAGTTGAAGCAATTGTCCCAGTAATCAGGACTAACTTCCGCTTTAGGTTTTCTGAGGGAGATTAGAGTATAAAAAGAAAAAAAAAAAACTGCAAGTAATTTTTTTCTGCCATTTCAGCTCTAGTTAAGATGTAAATATAGAAATAAAGTCAGATGATCAAAGTTTGTGGAAATACTAAATACATCGTAGCAGATCAAGTGAAGATTAATCACTTTAAGACTGTAGAGGACAACCCCTGGCACCTTGGGGGCAATTCCAGGAACTCAATCCCTTCTGAACTATCTTAGTAAGTTTTGGGGCAGCATTCTGAAGAATTTGTTTCAAGGAAAAATAAGGATTAGATTTTATAAAATTTTACAAGAATATGAAAGATTAATATCTTCATTGTTCTAGAGCAATAAAGGAAGGTAGTCAGTTTGGAATTAATTCCAGGATGAATAAAGAAAAATAAATATTTAAATGGTTTATAACTTATAGTCATGTCTTGGCTTTTTTAAAATTACCATATTTATTTAGTGTTTTATTTCCCCCCAGTTACATGTAAAACAACTTTAACACTCATTTTAAAGCTTTTAAGTCTAAATTCTCTCCTTCCCTGTATCCTCACACCACCCCTCATTGAGAAGGCAAATAGGGATATAGGTTATACACACATAGTCATGCAAAACATTTCCATAATAGTCATGTTGTAAAAGAAAACATAGACAATAAAACTTCAATAAAAATAAAGACCTTTGAACAAAAGTATTTTTCAATCTGTATTCAAATACCATCCACTCTTTCTCTGGGGATGGATAGCATTTTTCATCATAAGTCTTTCAGAGTTGTCTTGGATCATAGTATCTCTGAGAATAGTTCAGTTAGTCACAGCTGATCATGTTACAATATTGCTGTTACTTTGTACACAGTACTTTGACTTTGCATCAGTTCTTGTAACTTTTTCCAGGTTTTTCTGAGAGCATTTTGCTCATCAATTCTTATAGCACAATAGTATTCCATCATAATCACATGCTACAGTTTGTTCAGCCATTCCATAGTTGATGGACATCTCTTCAATTTACAATTCTTTGCTACCAGAAAAGAACTGCTATAAATATTTTTGTACACAGAGGTCCCTTTCCTTTTTAAAAATCTTTTTTGGTATGCAGACCTAGTAGTGTTATTATATCCACCTCTCATTAACCCTTCTTTGGCTATGAAAAGAGAAATTATTTTTTTAAATAAATATCTCTTATAATTCCCCCAGACCAGGGACCCCACCCCTTTTTCTGTTAACCCATCTCATCTCAGATCAGATTCCCAAATAAAAGTGTTGAAAAAATGATGGAAAAATGTGGGGAAACTTGAATTGCATCCCAGTTTTAGAAATGTATTACCTTTGTAATCTTAGGCAAATTATCTTATCTCTGTTTGAACCACTTTCCCGATCTGAAAAGAGAAAAAAATAGAAATGGTATCCACTTCCTAGGGTTGTTATGAGGATATAATAATACAAAAATTGTAAAGTACATAAAACAATAACTATCATGTGCTAAGCACCACATTATTATTTTTTAATTGAATGTAATTGTTCCATGTTTGATAATTCTAAATTGGGTTTAAAATGCCAAAGGTAGCAAGATCAATGATTTGCAATGGAAATTCAATTGATCTAATCTAAAGTTTATTGTTTGTGTTATTACTGTATTTATAAATTCCTTTATACTGTGAAATTTGAGAGACAATTATAAAAGAAATGCTGTTAAACAAAATAACATTTTAATTTGGTTGCTGTTACACATGAATTGAGCATTTAAAAGGATATGAAAAAATCTATTTAAAAATGGTTCAATAATTAATAAGGTATATTTTGTTATAAGGCAGATAATAATAAATTTATTCTAATATCAAATTTTTATTTGAAAACCTTGGCTAATATGAAAGCATATAGCATGGTTTAAAGATATAGCATCAACATATTAATGACGTGATAACTATCAGGTATTTGTTTTATGTCTGAAATCCCAGAATATAGGTAGTTTTAATTTATAAGTAGAAGATAAATGAAGTGTTAACTGTTAGAGAAACATCAGGAAAGATATTCAAGTCCCAAATTATGGTTGGGGAAATTTTGCTATTTAAGATAAGTTTCTTGGGATTGTAATTTACTATTCTTTTGAACTTTGATTTCAGGGATAATTGTTTGAATTGTCATGAAGCCAATAGTAGAAAATGGCATCTACTGCAGTTTGGGAACTAATAAAGGGGGATGTTTATGCCTGGGAAAAGTTTGGGGAATGACCTCAAATATAGCCTAAGTAGGATCCTCCTGACTATTTCTCTATTATGCTATTTCTTTCCTTAAAAGGAAAATTCCCACATAGTTAATCCTGAGTCTTGTTTTTGACTCACTGTGACCTCATTATTGGCTATCAGAAATCTCTCATGCCCAGAGTCAAACAGAGCTAAAACAATTAGCTCCCCCCTCCCCCATTATATGACATGATTATAACTATGTCCCTCTTTTTTTATTGCAAATTATATAAGCAAGAAGTTTTATAAGTAAACCACTAGATCTAATAAATAATGGACTGATACTGGAACATTTCTGAGTTACTATAATAGGATACAAATATGAATGTCTTACAATTTTAACCTATGTTTATGGTCAGCTTATAATATAGGGATGATACCCTCTAAAGGGGAAAGTGATTACATGAGGTAATAAGACAAAGATGTAATGTGATTTTTTTCTAATTAAGTGGAATAGAAAGTTTTGAGAAAGGAGCAGCATTAGACTATTTTCTCTAAGACCTATATACATATGTATATGATTGGCTTCCAAAATTTATTTATCATGGAAACTCAGGCTTCAAGTATATTTTAGTAATACTTTCTCAAAATTGGGTTAAGTATTTATTTAAAAAAATTTTTTTGAGTGGGGAAGGCAGGGCAATTGGGGTTAAGCTACTTGTCCACGGTCACATGTAAGTAAGTATTAAGTGTCTGAGATCGTATTTGAACTCAGTTCCTCCTGACTCCAGGGCCGGCACTCTATTCACTGTGCCACCTAGCGGCCCATGGGTTAAGGATTTATTAACTATAGACTTTACATATAAGTTGTACTGATAAGTAGAGACAGGGAAATGATATTCTCATTTTTAAAGTATTTGTCTGATAATTTTAAAAGGCAGAAGAATAGTCCATACATTAGCTTCCTAGGAAAAAAGTACTAGGACCAAACATTTACAAGTGAACTCTATCAAATATTTAAAGATCAAAAACTAATTCCAATATTAAATAAATTATTTGGAATAATAGGAAAATGCAGGATCCTAACAAACTCCTTTTATGAAAAAAAAATATAATAGTGATACCTAAAACCAGGAATAATAAAAACAGAGAAGAGATAATTATAGACTAATTTATCCAAAATGATCAGCAGGCATTATTTGTAATAGGGATCTGGTGTGAAATAAGGGTGCTCACTGTCACCAATATTATTCAAGATTGCATTAGAAATCCCAGCAATACAATAAGAAAAAATAAAGAAATAGAAGGAATCAAAAGAGTGAATGTTGTTTCGAAACTATCTCTTTTTGCAGGAAATATGACATCACACACACACACAAAACCTACAAGAAGAAATAGCAAGAGGTGCCCCACTTAAAATAACACTACACAGTATAAAATACCTGTAAGTACATCTGCCAAAACAATTCCAGGAACTATAAAAGATTTAAATAATTGGAGAAATAAATTGTTCATAGGTAGGCAGGCCCAAAATAATAAAAAATTCAAGCAAATAATCAAGAGTAGCAAAGGAATTAAGAAAATATATAAAGCAAGGAGGTTTAGCAGTGTGAGATCTTAAACAATATTATAAGGTAGTAATTATCAAAACTATCTGGTGCTTGCTCAGAAATTGAAAGATAGATCATATTTTTTTTTTGGAGGGGGGGGAGGCAGGACAACTGGGGTTAAGTGACTTGCCAAAGGTGTAATAGTAATGAAATTTGAAGATCCCTTTGTATTGCTAAGCTGACAGGTACTTAGTGCCTAGTTTTAAATTAATCCTCTGTTAAAGAAACAGAAGATATGAACCCCTGTTGCTGATGTAACAGGAAGGGGCTGAACAGGGAGGAGCAATGCTGTAAATAAGGAAAAACCCCAGCTGGGAAAGTACAATTTCCTGGGAACTTGTGGTTGTGGAGCTTCTTCTGAGGGCCAGCCAAGCTGCTGAGGACTTGTGAAGGCCAGCCAAGCTGCTGAGGCTGCTGAGGATTTCCCAAGGGCCAGCTGGAGCTACTGAGGACTTCCGAGGGTCAGTCAAGCTACTGAAGACTTCCAAGGGCCAGCTGGAGCTGCCAGAGGAGGCATGAATGTGGTGTTGGTACTTTGTTTGTGGCTTTGTTAAGTGTTGACTTCCCAGGAAGAGAGACTGTGAAGGATTTAAGGTGGACTGGACACTGTGAGCTTCAGTGTGGAACAGGAACTGCATTGAGAGCTGGGCAAGGATCTGGGAGCTGTCTTCCTTTGAACCCAGGTGATAGTTTGGTAAATTCAGGTAGGAGCTGGGACCATGGAAGGGGAACCAGGGTAGGTGAGAGCCAGCCTTGTCAAGCTGAAAGAAGACTTTACTTGGATACTGTGTACTGACTGAGAAGATTATGATTTACTGTTACCTAGGGGTGGAGAACATTGACTTTTGTACTTTGTGATTGAATTAATGATTTTGTGATTGACTAAATAGACGTATTTTGTTTATGACTGGAAACCAATCTCCAATTGAGAATACCCCAGGCGTGGAGTGTTTTGACTTTTGTATTTTGTGTCCCTTAAGGAGGGAAGCCTCCTTAAGGATGATTGGATGATTGTGTTACTAAGTGATTGATTGACTAAATGGTTGTATTTTGTTCAAAACTATGTGACCACTGTCATGAAAACTATATGGCCATTTTAGTGGTAAGTTGTTGACTTGTGACATGATGAATGCTGTATTTTGATTTTTCTGTGATAAGTTGTAACATTATGAATTCTGTGCCTTAATTTTCTGTGAATCTTTTGTTCTGATTTGTTACTGAACGAATAGAGTGCTTGCCATACTATGTAATCAGAATATTGAAGCTATTCACAACAGCAGTCCTCAAGAAAGCTGCTTGTGCTTGGCTTTACACAAGGTCACACAGCTAGTAAGTGTTAAGTATCTGTGGCTGGATTTGAAATCAGGTCCTCCTGACTCCAAGGATGGTGCTCTATTCACTTCTCCACCCAGCTGCCCCCTCATAATTCTTTTTAAAGACATGTCAGGTATAGGACTTAGGTAAGGAGAGAAACAGCAAATGGTATAGAAGCTGAAATTCTCTGAAGTTTCAAAATTGGAGAAAAAAATTTAAATGGTTGTACTAAATTATATTGCCTCAGAATTATCTAGGAACTTCTAGATTTGGAACCAGATAATCAGAGCCTCTTTTAGAATTGTCCTGAAAATAAAGCTTATTTTCTAAAAAAGATATCTAGGGACCAGATAACTATATGAGACAGGTGGAACTCAAAATGTGTTGGTTAAATGGATATTGAGAATGGGTTACTAGCATATCAGGAGACAATGTCAGTTAAATATTGGTGATAGTTATTGTATGTTTATTTTTCAGTTTTCTTGGGTACACTGTTGACATGTAAATCTTCCTTCTTAGAACTAGTCCATCGTGAATCTTCTAAATAGTTTCATTTATAACATACCAGTGATGTGTGCCTAATGATGTAATTATGCAATTGTGGAATTGTGAGAAAAAAATTTATTGCATTTTTTTGAATCTGGTCTTGTGTGACTGGGAAAGTGGATCATCTCTATGTGTTATTTAGAGACTCTTAACTAAGGATCTATGTTATGCTTAACAGAAATTCAGACTCAAATATTTATGCAAGGAGTTTTCTCTAGGGAACTGTACCAGGTCCTTCTGATTACCCCAACAACTGAATGGCAGAACCCTCTGGGGACCTCAAGGTTCATCTAGTATGTACCCAGAAGCATCCAACATCCAGATGAGACAGCTATCCCAAGATTCTGGGCCAGGGCTGAGTATACTGTCATAGTTTTTTTTTCTCCTCTTGCCTTTTTATGTGCTCAACCACCAAATCCCTGATTCAAGCTTGTGTTGAAAATTTCTCACTCTATATTCTTGGCCCCCTCTCTTTTCTGTTTGCAAGAAAACAATGGCTAGCAATGATATCTGAGGCACACTTACCCAACAGGTCTCTTTGAACAACCGACAGCCTGGGATAAAAATGCTCACCCTGGCCCAATTGTCCTCTCATAGCATCATAATTTATGCTTGCCTCCCCTTTATTGGCCAGAAAGGTAGGAGTTCTTTCCAACTCTCTCTCTTTGGCCAAAAGGGGGAAATGCCAATATATTAGGAGATACGCCATTTTGCAGACCTAAGACCCACCAAGTAAGCTGTGCTTTGAGATTAGCATAACAACAATCCTTTGTGCTCATCCTCTGTATGATGTCAACCTCTGACAAAATCCCGTCTAGTTGTTGTATTGCTTTGATGAGGATCAGGTGTTCTCTGAACTCAGACGAGGTTGGAAAAGAACCCATGTCTGGTTATGAAACAGTGCTACGAATCAAAATGTGTCTCATTGTTGCTGTTACCCCTAATTATCAGGGGTTACAGCTCACTGTGTGGCCATTGGAATAAGTATTGAGATCTCCCTATAGTGCCTTGAGTCCTTCCATAAAGTGCAGGACCCTGGTACATATGTCCTTGCTTTTAAGCCATTTCCCTCACCTTGAAATTAAACTTCTGTTTGATTCCTGACTCCCTTGTTTCTAGTCTGCTGTGTTCAGCCCTGGCCATCCACAGGTTAGAGGCTAGTTTGGTCGTGTTGACCAACCAAACTGAAATGTAGTTCTAGTATCTACCTTGATTTACATCATACTAGCTAAAATGGTCAATGGATTCATAATGTTGTATAATACAGAAGGGTATTTGAATTGAAATATCATTATATATAAATATTAAAATGATAAATATTATTATCCATAATACTACATATTAATATAAATTATATATTAATATTAAATGAATTTAATAATGAAATACTATATTTCATTATTATTTAGTATTCCTCCCATTAACTACTTTAAGTATATCAAACAAAATCTGCAAATTAATAGATAATAGGGAGAACGTTTATTATATACTTACCATGTTCTATTCACTGTGCTAAGTGATGAGCATGTAAAGACAACGAATCAAGACAGTCCCTACCCTTGAAAAGCTTACATTCTTATAGTGGAAAATAAGACGTAAAGGAGAGCTGCAAAGTAAAGAGTCAAGTAGGAATCCACATAGGGGCAAGGTGACTAGTGAGGAGGAGCAGAAGTAAAGGGAGATGAATTGTGAATAAAGTGAAGCATTGAGTCCTTCCTGAAATAATGGTCCCAGAAAGCAGTCAGTAGTCAGGAAACAGGACCTTGGAGTGGAGGTATCTCCAAGGTGTAGATGTGGCTGATGATGAGAAGTGTAGAAGAACATGAGGAGTAAAATTGTGGGGTAGATTTGTTTTTTTTATAAAAATAGTTGAAAAGGAAAAGAAAAAATTAAGGAGTCAAGTCTCTGACATTTCCTTTTATTCAACTATTGTCATATTGAAGCAAAATATTTGGGTGGGGGAAAATGAAAGAGAAATGAACTATGTCATTAGTTGTCAATATACAATTATTATAAAATAAGACTTCATATTATGAGACCTTTTATATTTCCCTAAATTTAGGGACATTAAATTACAGAGAGGAAATTCACCAATTCGCCTTTTTCAGCAGAGTATAAACATGATCCAAGTTATACAGAGGCCATGCATTTCAGTAGAAAACAACTCTAGCACAACTTGCCAAATGAGAAGGATTCATATACAAGTCTATAGATGATCTGTGTATCTCTTTTCTTAGAACAAATCTTGTTAATTCGGGAGAAACTCTTTACCAGAAGAATGGCTATGGGTGATGATTCCTCCCTCCCTCCCTTCCTTCCTTCCTTCCTTCCTTCCTTCCTTCCTTCCTTCCTTCCTATAATTACACAATACAACTATACACACATATACATGCATATATACATATATGTAGTATTAAGCTGTTTCCATTTGGTATGACAGTAATGGGAGACTTATTATTACACAATGTGAAGAATTTTGGTATTCTTTATTGCCAATGAAGTACAAAACACCCAACAGAACTTGGACAAAAATTTTCATGAATTTGATGAATAAGAACACAGAAAAACATCCTTTTATATAATATATTAATGAAACACATATGATTTTAAAATTTCCTTCTTTTTGGAGTAAAATAGGTAGGTTTTTAGCAGATATTTTCCATGTTTCCATTAATTATATTTTCATATATTTTCAAACAAAATCATTTTCCAAAAATTAATCTTGGTTGAATGACTGCATATTTTAAAATATCTTTCTATATATGTCAGCTTTATTTTTTTTTAAATTGAGAACAAATTACTCAAAAAATGGATTGAGATTTGCTTAATTAATCTACAACATTTTTGATTAACTTCTCCAGTGACCCAATTAAGGTGTAGTAGATATTTCTGAAGATATTTCTAAATAAAATTAAAATTACTTTAAATTGCATGTCAGAGGTACCAAGCAATTGGTTTCATTCCAGGTTTAACTACATAAATTAGAGATGTCAAATAAGACAGCAATGCAAACGGACTATAATGTGAGGATGAAACAATGTCTAAGTACTATAGCTATAATAAGGGAATTGGGCTTGATTTTACTAGCAATCCAGGAATAACCTATGAGTTTTTAGGGCCTTTAACTCTCTCAAGCCATAGAAGGAAAGTTTATGCTATGTTTATATTATGATGCTTACATAAACCTGTCCATTTACTTCCTTAGATACCAAATATCTCTTACCAGCTAAATGCAATGGATTCTTCCAAATCCTCATCCTTCATGACCTCTCTGCAGCTTCTGATATTGCAGATCACTCCCTCCTAAAGACAAAGTTCTTAGAAAAGGAAGAGTGAAAGGAGAGCATTCTAGGCATGGGGGACACAGGAACTGAGTCTATACATATTCCAATAAATAATTCTAGGCTTGTAGATCTCTTGTATCAGCAATCACTTTCAACAACTTACAAAATTGAACACAAGAACTGACTCATGGTTACATTTGACTTAGATACATAGATTTATTTGCTAATGCAATTTCTTTTTTTTTTGAGACTTTTTAGTATTTTATTTATTTTTTAGTTTTGGACATTAATGTCCACAAGATTTTGAGTTACAAATTTTCACCCCGTCTCTTCCCTACACCCCACCCCAAGATGGTAAGCATAGTGAATACCCGTTCCCCCAATCTGCTCTCTCTTATATCCTCCCCCACCTTCCTCCTAGCGTTACTTTCTTGTAGGGCAAGATGGATTTCTATCATCTTTTTTCATATCCCATTGCCTCTATATCTTATTTCCCAGTTGAATGTAAAAACAAACAAACAAACAAAAAACAAAAACAATTTTTTACATTTGATTTTTTAAACTTTGAGTTCCAGATACTCTCCCTTCTTTGCTCCTCACCCTCTCCCCCTGGGAAGACAAGGAATTCAATACAGGTGTAGTTATGCAGAACATTTCCACAGTAGTCATATTGTGAAAGACTAACTAATTTCCCTCCGTCCTACACTGCCCCCCATTTTTTCTATTTTCTCTTTTGATTCTGTCCCTTTTTGAAGGCATTTGCTTCTAACTACCCTCTCACCCAATCTGCCCTCCCTTCTATCATGCCCCCTCTCATGTCCTTTCCCGCTACTTTCCTGTAGGGTAAAATACCCAATTGATTGTGTACATTATTCCCTCCTTAAGCCAAATCCAATCAGAGTAGGGTTGACTCATTTCTTTTCACCTTCCTGCTCTTCCCCTCCATTGTAACAGTTTCTCTTGCCTCTTTTATGTGAGATAATTTACCTTATTCTATCTCACCCTTTCTCCTTCTCCTACTATATTCCTCTAACTTCTTTATATTATTTTTTAGTTATCATCTCTTCATATTCAACTCATCCTGTGTCTTCTGTCTATGTATACATGTACACACACAAACACACATATACATATACACCCACCTATACATACATATATCTAGGTATATATATGTATCCGCACATATATTCCCTTCAACTATGCTCATACTGAGAAAAGTCTCATGAGTTTCAAATATTGTATTTCCATGTAGGAATGTAAATAGTTCAACTTTAATAGCTTCCTTATGATTTATTTTGCCTGTTTACCTTTTCATGCTTTTCTTTCATCGTGTATTTGAAAGTCAAATTTTCTGTTCACCTCTGATCTTTTAATCAAGAATGCTTGAAAGTCCTCTATTTCATTGAACAATCATATTGTACCCTGAAGCATTATACTCAGTTTTGCTGGATAGGTGATTCTTGGTTTTAATCCTAGCTCCTTTGATCTCTAGAATATCATATTCCAAGTCCGTTGGTCCCTTAATGTAGAAGCAGCTACATCTTGTGTTATCCTGCTTGTATTTCCACAATACTCAAATTGTTTCTTCCTGACAGCTTGTAATATTTTCTCCTTGACCTGGGAACTATGAAATTTGGCTATGATATCCTAGGAGTTTTCTTTTTGGGATCTTTTTCAAGAGGCGATCTGTGAATTCTATCAATTTATATTTTGCCCTCTGGTTCTAGAATGTCAGGGCAGTTTTCCTTGATAATTTCTTTGTTTATCCTTATTGATTTGTTTATTTACTTTTAGTTTGCAGGATTCAGTTCCACAGTCCATTGTATTTCAAATTTTCTCCCCCTCCCTATCCTCCCTCTGCCCCATGGTGCCAAGCAATCAAGTATAGGAAATATACTTCCACATTAATATATGATAATGATATTATATATCTATATGTAGATATATAATAATACTTTCACATTAGACCTTAGTCAGGTTGTAAAGAAAGATTGTAACCAATGAAATGAACAATGGTAAAGAGGAAATAAAACCAAAAAAGAAAAAGAAAGGGAGCAGGTAGTTCGCTTCAGTCTAAATTCAAATTCTGTTCTTTCTAGTTCTTTCTCTGAATGTAGACATCTCTCTCCATCATGACTCTTTTGGAATTGTCTTATAACCTTGCTGAGAAGAGTCCAGTCTATCAAAGTTGGTTATGTTGTGTCTTTAATTGTGTACAAATTTTTCCTGGTTCTGCTCTTCTCACTCTGCATCAGATTGTATAACTCTCCAGGTAAATATGAAGTCTGTCTACTCCTCATTTCTTATAGCACAATAGTATTCCACTACATTCATATACCACAATTTGTTTATCCATTCCCCAAATTGATGGACATCCCTTTAATTTCCAGTTCTTTGGCACCATTAAAAAAGCTTCAATGACTGTTTTTGTACATATGGGTCTTCCTCCCACTTCTATAATTGCTTTGGGATATAACCCTAAAAGTGGTATTACTGGGTCAAAGGGTATGCAATTATTTATAGCCCTTTGGGCATAGTTCCAGATTGCTCTCCAGAATGGCTGAATCAGTTCATAACTCCACAAATAATGCATTAGTGTTCCAATATTTCCACATCCTCTCCAGCATTTGTCATTTTTTTTTGTTTTGTCATTTTAGCCAATCTGACTAGTGAGATGTAGTACCTCAGAGTTGTTTTGATTTGCATTTCTCTATTCAATAGTGATTTAGAGCCTTTTTTCATATGCTTATAGATATCTATAATTTATACCTCTGAAAATTGCCTATTCATATCCTTTGACCATTAACAGAGGGTCACAGACAGTAAAAGCCATGATTTCAACCCATATACTCTGGATCTAAATCAAGTACTCATATTTTCAAAATTCTCTCTCTGTCTCTCTGTCTCTGTCTCTCTCTTCAATTACTTACTTATTATTGATTTATTAGGTTTGATTCTCCCTATCTTCCTCAGACCAGAAGTAGAATCAGCCACGTGTGTGGGCTCTCTCTTACTTCTGATTGTCATGGAAGCTCTGACATTCTCTATTACTTACCTGGGTCATTTCAACACTCCATAAACAGCTTTGTGCCCCCTGCCTTTGGGGACTCACTGTAAGAGTTCAGGACTTATTATACACATCTGATCAACTTTAACCCTACTGAAGCTTAGAACTCCAGAATTCAAGTAATCTACCAGCCGCAGCCTTCCCTAGTAGCATGAATCAGACTCAGCCCAAACACTCTTTCCACCATACAATGATGACTGTTAAACATTATCAACCATTATGATCCATCCATTTTTAAGTAAAAAATTTGACACTCTTTAATATCTGAATGCATTATATTCTACGTTCAAATGTGTGATCACAGTAGTTGTCAATTAATTGCCATATTTTGTGTTGCCTCTCATATTTATAATATGCTTATATTATGAATAATTCTTTTGATTATCTAATATCAAGATCTTTTTCTGTTCGTTTTTCCATTCTAAAATTCTGTGTAGAGTTTGCTTCTGAGAGGGATTTCAATTAAATGTTTTAATACATTGTCCCAGTAGGAGCTTTAAATTTTCTCATTATGCTCTCCCTTTGGCTACTACCTTTAATTTTGACATTGTACCATATTTATGTTAAAGAATAATAAAAACTTTTAAATCTTGACACCTCATAGTGACTTTTATATGAGTGATGTTAAATGTGATTTTCCATTTTAGAATAATTCTCCCTTAGATAAAGCATTTTCCTCTTTATTGACGGTTGCATTTCTTTACTTATTTTTTTCCATTTGACAAGCTAGAACCTTTGATAGACATTCCAAGTCAGTGAAAAAGTTGTCAGGAATCATTGTTACAAGTATTCTCTGGTTAGAAGTGCAAAGTAAATTTTAATCCATCATCTACAGTCAATTCTCCAGATTAACTCTACAGCTTTATTAAAGGTTCATCAAATTTGGGTTTTGTTGACTTAAAGGACTGACTGCCTTGCAATATTAATTCTAGTGAGGATTTTGTGATACCTCAAAAACATTTCAAAAGTTATAGGGGTGAATGGGTGGGGGAATTGAAAGAAAAAGAACATCTTTTTTCATAGGAATAGGGAAGTGATAGAAAAAGAATAATGAGATTGTGGACAGGGAGTTGAGTCACTGGTGTAATAGACTGGGAACTTTGATTGTGACATTTTGAGCTTGTGTATAGCTGAAGCTGATGGTCAGTAACATCAGACCTTTTGACTTGGGTCCTAATATTGAGTTGGTGGCTAGATTGACTGATTATTGCTATCTCTAGGCTGTATGGATGACCGCTTCACATAGTATCTCCACACTTGGAACATTAGGCAAAAGAAGACATTCTTCTGGCCTAGGCTAGCTAATTAATCTCCTCAGAACTCATTATGGATAGCTCAGATTGACTTTCCATATTTCCAGTCTGAAAAGATTCCCTTAGGTGTTTCCATAATTTTAAGTGGTTGCTTTCTGTCATTCTTGAAGAGAACCAACATGACGTTACTATGTCCAGGGCAAGATACCGTGTGTCTTTGGGGCAGCTAGTGGTGCAGTGAATAGAGCACCAGCCCTGGAGTCTGGAGGACCTGAGTTCAAATCCAGCCTCAGACACTTAACACAAAAACTAGCAGTGTGACCTTGGGCAAGTCACTTAACCCCAATTGCCCTCCAAAAAGCAAAAAAAAAAAAGAGAGAGAGAGAGATACAGTGTGTCTGACTGTGGCTGATCTAACCAATATGATCTCAGAAATCTCTACCACATGTTCAACACAAATAGTCCTTATGAACATTTGGGGTGCAGATGTCCCTAATTTTCATATCTCACTTTTTTTTCCTTTTTTTGTATTTCACTGTGATTCTGCTTTACTCATAGGGTATAACACCTCCTTTGATGTGGGCAGACCACATGATGGGAGGTCTTGTGCCAGTGCCTCATGTGTCTCACAATAGAGTCAAAAGTTGTTCAGAGAGACCTTGAAAGTGTCCCTCTATTGGTTTTTCTGATGTGCATGTGAGCACTTGCCTCTTGTGAGTTATCCATAAATAGTCTTTTAGGCAAACATACATTTGGCATTCAAAAAACATGGTCAGTTTATTGGAGTTGTGCTCTCTGCACTGGAGTTTGAATGCTTGGCAGTCTGCTCTCTAGAAAGGATCTCAGTGTCTGGTACCTTGTCTTGCCAGGTGATCTTCAGAATCTTCCTACGATAATTCCAATAGTAGAATTTCTTCCATCTCTGAACACAGGTCCCCAAGAGTTGTAGACAGACCTAATTAATTTTCTTTATCCTTTAGAAGAGGTATTCTTAATCTTGTGTGTGAGTGTGTGTGTGTGTGTGTGTGTGTGTGTTTCATGGACTCCTTTGGTAGTTTTTTTTTTTTTTTTGCTTTGTGGAAGGGGGAAGGCAGGGCAATTGGGTTAAGCAACTTGCCCAAGGTCACAGGACTGATAAGTGTTAAGTGAATGAGGTCAGATTTGAACTCAGGTCCTCCCAACTCCAGGGCTGGTGCTCTATTCACTGTGCCACGTAGCTGTCCCCCTTTGGTAGTTAAAACTGATTGACTTCAGCATAATGGTTTCAGTGCATAAAATAAAAATTCACAAAAGTAAAAAGAAAATGAATCATGTTGAAAAAATTCCTTTTTTAAAAAAGTTCATAGATCTTAGATTAAGAACCTCAGATTCTAGGCTGTATCACTATCCAGTTTCATAGGATCATACATTTTTAGATGAAAGGGATTTTACAGGTCATCTAATATTAACCCCTCCTTTAACAGATGAGGAAACTGAGGCTGAGAGGCATTGTGACTGAAGTAGTGAATGATAAAGGAGAAATTTAAACCCAGGGCCTCTGCTTCATTCCTAGCACTCCCTTCCACTGTCACAGTCCTCTCAATTTAGGGTCATCATCTTCTGAGTTACTACTATACTTTTCTCCAGCAGTAGGCTCTGTGTAAATGGTGAGAAGTTTTATTTTCTCACAGTTCCCTTGACAAGACTATCCATCACCATTGCTTACTTCCTCATTAAGGTTTACAACTAACTCACCAATAACTAATAAGTGGTCATGATACATTTTTTTTTTTGCAGGGGCTCTACAGTTTTGTTAGGTTACTTTGTAAACTGTCAAGTCACCCAAATTGTCAAGTACTTTATATGAGATGGGTCTCCAAAGTGCTTTTAAAGTTTACAAAGCACTTTACATACATTATCTCTTTTGATAACATATCCAGTTCCCTCCCCTCTGATTCATTCCTCAGTCTTTTGCATCTGGCTCTCAAATCCATCCCTCCATTGAAACTTTTGTTTCTAAAGTTGCTAGGAGTCTCTTAATTGCCAAATCTGATGGATTTTTTTTTCCAGTACTCATGTTTTTCCTGGCCATGTCTACTGCATTTGAACCCATTATAGCCATCTTCTCCTCCTTGGATACTCTCATTTTTTTTTTGTGATATTACTTTCTCCAGGCTCATCTCCTTATCTAACTGCTTTCTCAGTTTCCTTTGCTGATTAATTATCCATATCATGTCCCCTAAATGTAAGTCTTCCCCAAGTTTCTGCGTTATTTCCTCTTCTTTTCCCCTCTCTACCCCTCCTCTTGGTTAATTCATATATCAAAGATGTAACCATCATCTCTATACAGATGACTCCCACAGCTATTTCTAGCCTCAGTGTCTCCATTGAAGTTTGAATGCCCATTAGTATTTCAAAGTAGGTGTCTCAAAGATGTCTTAAAATCAACATGACCAAAATGGAACTTTTTATCTTTTCCTCTAACATCTCCCTTCTTCCAAGTTTCAGCGACACAATGCTTCCAGTCTCCCAGGTTCATAATTTCAACATTTTCCTGGACAATTTCCCCCTTATTTCATGTACCTAATCAGCTGCCACTTCTTGCTGTTTCTATCTTCACAGCATCTGTCTTTCTGACCCCTTTTCTCTACTCACTCCCCACTTTAGTTCAGGACTTTATTATCCCTCTTCTAGATTTTAGCAACAGTCTTCTAATTGACTTCCCTGACAAAAGTATCTCCCCATTATAATCCATTCTACACATTTCTGCCAAAGCAATTTTCCTTGAAAAGAGATCTGAATATTCAAATACTGAATCACCTGCAGTGACTTTTTATTGCCTCTAGGATAAACCCTCCCCTCACCTACAACTTTTCTCTTTGGTTTTTAAAGCCCTGTACAACTTGACCCCAATCTATTATTCCAGCACAAGTGGACATTACTTCCACTCTAGTACTCCTTGATCCAGTCAAGCTGACCTTTTCTCTTTCCCTCACTGTAATGGGAATGCAGATTTGGAAGATCTTCCCTGCCCCTAGGCTAAAGTGCACCTGAAGCCTGGGGTGGGAGGCTTGTTTTTCAGTAGATACTTTTTGATTGGCCAGTGGGTCCAAAAGGTTGTTACATTCTCTGAGCCAGGAGAAGGCTATATAAGCCCTGA